>NC_056726.1:1875277331-1875457331 GCF_019279795.1 Protopterus annectens
TTATCTGCAGATCTGATGTAATTTTCATTCATTCCTCAGCCTCTGGGTTCGGATCCAAACCTTGACTCTGACTTGGCTACTTGTATAGCTTAAGATCTGAATCTCGAGCTCCTTCCTTACTCACAATGCCCTTGTCCTCCAAATTACCTCCAATCTCATTTGCCACTCTTCAAGCAAGCTGGAATTTTCAGTTCTCATAGCTCCTCGTGGGTCGTGAGTGCTGTTTATCTTTAAAGTTCTTCTATACAATAGAAGGAGGAAGCTACTACATGATGGAGCAAAATCCCAAAAAGGGAAGGCATCTCTGATCAGTATTAGCAAAAAACTACGGGCACTCATAAAATAGTCTAAGGCCAGCTTCGAGAGAAAAATTGCACAGGACACTAAGGATAATCACAAGGCTTTCTTTAGTTATGTTAGGAACCTGGGTGGGAATTCCCAGATATGCTCAGAAATAGTCCAAAATGACAAAAAATACACCAAACCCACAGACATTGCCAACATCCTAGCTGACAGGTTCAGCACAAACTTCTCCCCCCACCAAAAGGGCAAATATCTATCCCAGCAGAGTGCTGCACCCCTGACATCTCAGATGCTCAGGTAAAAGCCACCCTCTCCAAAGCAAAAAACACAGCATCAATGGGACCAGACGGTGTCCCGGGCTGCGTCCTACATGAACTCCAAGAAGAGCTAAACCCAAACCTAAAACTACTGATGTTAAGTTGTCAATCTCGCCTTCATTCTTGCTTGATGGGTTCGGAGCCGATCCTCGGCTCCGACTCGGCACTTTGCTAAGCTCGAGAGTCACTTTTACCAGCTCGAGGCAGCCCCATATCCCATGATGCAAGGCGGTAAGTACCCAGATCTCGTTTGCCGCTTCGCTGATGAGGTCCTCCTTTTACCAGCTCCTGGTAAGTGTTTTATATTAAACTGCTTTTAGCCCCTTTTCACTTTTAAACTTTTTTTTCTTAAAGATCTTTCATTTTTAGTTAATTGTAAGCCCCTTTTTGACTAAAATTATCCTTCCTCCTTAATTTTTTTTAGTCAGGCCTTCCTTCCCTCCCACCCCCCCACCCCCCTGTCAGGGTGTGTGTGTGTGTGAGGTTTTTACTGTTTAAACTATAATTTAATTGTTTGTTTGGGACTGTGTGGTTCTGCTTTTGTGTCCACTATGTCCAAAGAGCAGAGGGTCTCAGGCTTTAAGAAGTGTGACTCGTGCTGTCAGAAGATGTCTCTGACAGACGGTCACACTTCTTGTTTATACTGCCTGGGACCTCTCCACCTGCAGGACTCCTATGCGATATGTCATTCTTTTAGCCAGAGAGTCCTGCAGGAGAGGAGAAACAAATAGATTTTAAGGGGACTCCTTAAACCGGAGGGCTCCCCGGCCAAATCGGCTCCGGGAATGCCTTCTAAGTCTAAGGCCCAGGCTTCTGTATCCAAGCCTTCGGCCTTGGCTCCAACTTTGTTGGAGTCGAGATCGGCTCCGGCTGGAGCCGATCTGACATTGGCTAAATCTTCGGCACCGATGGCTATCGGTGCCGATACTTCTTTGGTCACTTTGGTGTCGGTTCCGAGTACTGGCTCCGACCACCATGTGGCCCAGGCTTCGGTGTCGGCGCCGACCAGCTCCGACACCGCTATTTCGATGCCTGCATCGGCTCCGGCTGGAGCCGATGCGTCTAGCTCTTCTCTCGGAGCCGAAAAGTTATCGTCCCCGACTGGATCAGTAGCCTTGTCGGCTCCGATGGTTCCTTCGAGGAAGAGGTCCAGGTCTCCCTCGTTGGAGCCGATTCTGTCGGCTCCGGCCTCGCCTCTTCTTTCGGAATGGAGCCATCGGAGCCGATCATCTAGGTCGTCCAGGTTATCTGACCATGATTTAGAGAGGGTGGTAAGTAGATTATTAAAATCACAGGCACTGGCCCAGATGCTTCATAGTCCATCTCAACAGACGACTATTAGTCCACACCCTCTTCAAGTTCCTCCTTCGACTCTACCCCAGAGTTTGGAGCTGGAGTCTACGGGGATAGTTACTGCTATGGCTTAGGGGCAGATAAACCCCCCCCATGTGAGTGTTCAATCTCGCCTTTGTTCTTACACATGGGTTCGGAGCCGATCCTCGGCTCCGTGCCGGCCGACTGCAAGCTCTGCATCGAGAAGAAGCTCGAGGACATCTAATACCCACAATCCCCCTCTGCCTTTACCTCAGATCTAGTTTGCCGCTGCTGCATACGCATCGTTGGAGACTAGCTCGAGGCTGTACAGATAAGATTTTTATCTATTCTGTTTAATTTTCAGAGTATTTTATCTAGTTACTTAAAGTATAAGAGTAGGTGTGTGAGTCATTAGGAATTCTCGATAATTAGAATAGTTAACTTAGTTAACTTTCGAGTTTAGAGTTTTTCGGGCCTACCCGTCTTGGACTTGTGACTAGATACTTGTTATAGTCTTGCCTTTAGGCAGTTCAAGGATTTGACAATTTTGACTAAAAGCTTGTTTAGTTAGTATTAAACAGACTCTTATTACCGGATTTGACACTTTTACTGGATTGGACTTTTTACTGGACTGGACTGTCTTTTCTTTTTCAATATGTCTGAAAAGATGAAATCTGGCTTTAAACGTTGTCAGTGTGGCCAAAAAATGTCGGTCACAGACAACCACAGTTCCTGTGTCTACTGTCTTGGCCCTCTCCACTTACAAGAGGACTGCTCTATTTGTCACTCTTTTAGTGGGAGGGTCATGACAGATAGGCGCAGGAAACTGATGGATAGAGGATTGCTGAAACCCTCTTTCCAGGAGGCTCTGGATGCTTCAGACCAGGCATCCAAGTCTTCGAAGGGGTCGAAGGCGTCGGAGCCAAAGTCATCGGCTCCGAGCTCTTCGAGTCTAGTTAGATCACCGGTTCCACAGACTTCGGGGCCGAGTGTTCAACTTTGGCAGTTCGAGCCTCGAGTCTTGGAACCGTGACGGAGCTCCCTGCACCGACTTTGCTGAGGTCGGCGCCGTCTTCGATCCCTTCGACTCGTTCTTCTAGAGCCCTTTCCGACACCGACGTGGACCGAGTGGTGCAGAAACTTATGGAGCATACGGCCCTGTCCAAGCTTATTTCGGTCTCCTCTCAGTTGATGTCGAGACTTGAAGGCCTGCCACTATCTCCATCTGTTCCTCCTCCGAGACCTGTTCAGTCTTCGGAGCCGGAAGAAGCTGACCTGATGATTGTGGAGCCCTCGGTGCCAGAACCGTCTTTTCTCGGTCGGCACCGCTTACCTCGACTCCATCCGATCCGGCACCGCGCCTCGGGCCCGAAGATCTGTCCTTGGTTCCGGGACCGAGTCGGACCGATGTTTCGTTCCGACTCTCCTCTCGGGCCTCGCACGGATCGATTCGGTTCCGTCCTCGGGGTCGGTGCCTTCGGCTCCTGTTTCGGGGATTCTTCCCATTTCTTCGGAACCGGGAGATACCTCAACTCGGGACCCGGGGGCCTTCGACCTCATGAGGAAGGTGTTGTCTACTCAGACAACCACATCAGCAGGTACAGCTTCTCCTCCCCGCAAAGGACCGTTATCCTCCTCTGCACCCACGGCCACGTCCAAGCGTCGGGCACCACTGTCTCAGCCACCCCTGGAGGGTGCCCCCTCTTCCTCGGAGGCTTCTTCGGATGCTCCCCACGAAGAAGTTCCTAGGAAAAGACTGTGTAAGAGGAGACACTTGGATTCTCCACAAGAATCCTTGACATCTGATACTGACTTAGATGAGTCAGAAGGGTCCCCTAAGTCACCTTCAGAGGATGTCTCTTTTGCTGACATCTTGGAGATCCTTAAACAGAGAGGTGACTGGCAAGCCCTCCCCCCTTCTGAGGATGAGTCAGTTTTGCTGAAGGCATTTGGTGCCCGCCCTTCCTCCTCCTGGGTCACTCCGCCCTTTGATGAGTTAATGGAATTAATTGCTCAAGGGCGTGGGAGACTCCTGACACGGTGGAACCTGTCCCTAGGAAGCCAAATAAGTACATCACGGCACCACAGGACAAAGCTTACCTTACCAAAGGAGTTCCGTAGACGCCATGGTGGTGGCAGCGGCCACGAAAAAGGAGATGTCGGAGTCTTCCTCATCTGTCCATCCGCCTAACAAAGATTCTAGGACCATGGACAGATATGGGAAGCGCATTTTCAGTTCAGCTGCTTTCTATGCTCCCTGAACTATTTGACCCATTTTACACGCTTACAGAGGGATCTAGTCAAAGAGTTGGGAGATACCTCCAGGGTGCTACAGATGCCGCTGTCTCAGAGAAAGTTACAGCATCTCAACACCCTTACGTCCATTGTGAACTCGTCCATGAGGCTGATATCCTATGCAGCCGAAGGATCGAGTAGGGCAGCGGCTTCAGCGATTGCTCTTCGTAGGCAATCCTGGATGCGCTTATGTTCGCTTATGAAGCCTTCAAGTCTTCCTTTACTAACGCCCCATTTGATGGAGCCACACTTTTGGCCCTAAAGTAAAGGAGACCCTTACCCGGTGTGAACAGGAGGGAAAGACTCTGTCTGCTGTCGGAGTCCGTTTTCCACCCTTCCAGACCGTACCCCAAAGGGCAACGTGGTGGGAAAATGTGGTTTCAAAACCCAAGGGTCTTTTCCAAACACACAGGGTGATGCCCCTCTAGAGGCAGAGGGGGCAGAGGTGGAAGACGCCGCCTGGCGGCAGAGGGGTCCAAAACCAAGGTGACAGGGATAACCTCCTGGCAAACCTTTTCAGCACTCCTGAGAGGAGGCCCGACTGTCCTGCTCTGGAGGCAGTCGGGGTCGCTTAGCTTTATACCCTCAGGCCTGGCAAAACCTTTCTTCAGACAATTGGGTAAAAGCATTGTTACCAGAGGTTACAAAATCCCGCTTCTATCCACCCCCATTCCAAAGAGAAAACTCCCAGATGTACCACCCCATCTGCGAGACCCAGCAGCTACAGAAATTTCAAAGCTGCTAGAAAAAAGAGTCATCCAACCAGTCCCAGCGGACCAAATAGGATTCGGAACTTACTCAAGGTTCTTTTTAGTTCCAAAGAAAACAGGGGACTGGAGGCCAATTCTGGACCTAAGTCATCTCAACACCTTTGTCAAGAAGGAAAAGTTCAATGGTCACGCTTCAATCGATCCTTCCATTCTTACGGAAGGACGACTGGATGTGCTCAATAGATCTGAAGGACGATACTACCACATCAAAATGGCCAGGGCGTCCAGAGATCACTTGCGCCCGGCTGGGAGCCAGTCACTATCAGTTTCGAGCCCTGCCCTTTGGTCTGACCACAGCCCCAGGGTCTTCACCAAATGCATGGCAGTGGTAGCGCCTCATCTGAGGCCTAGGATTCCAGGTGTTTCCGTGATCTGGACGACTGGCTCCTGTCTGCCACCACCAGGCGTCAACTGATACATGCCAGGGATTACTCCCTACAACTTTGTACACACCTTGGCATTTCAGTAAATTTCGAGAAATCTTTGCTACAGCCATCACAGCATATCTTATTCATAGGAGCGGAATTAGATACGCCAGTTAGTTCTAAAACTTCCGACAGAAAGAATAGTAGCACTTCAATTCAACATTTCCCTTCTGCTATCGTCCAGAAAATCCCCAGCAAAAATTGTTCTGAAAGTTCTGGGTCTCATGGCAGCTTCTCTCATAGCAATACCATTGGGAAGACTGCACATGAGAGTGCTACAATGGCTTCTATTTGCACAATGGTCATTCCAACAGCTTCCACTGACTCACGAAATATTGATAACGAAAACATGCAAATCACACCTAAGGTGGTGGTTACAGACTTGCAGCCTATCCGGCGGAAGACCATTTGTGTTACCCACACCGTCAGCAACGATAACCACGGACGCTTCCCTGATAGGGTGGGGGGGCATCTTTCAGTGACAGACAGTCCAAGGCGAATGGACCAATCTGGAGTACAATCTGCACATCAATGTTCTGGAGTTGAGGGCAGTGTTCTTGGCGTTGCAACACTTTGCTCCCCTTCTTCCTCCAGGGACCATTGCAGTTCAGACAGACAACATGTCAGTAGTCTGGTACATAAACAAGCAAGGGGGAACCAGGTCTTACCAACTATGCAGAGAGGCCATGAGAATTTGGCAATGGGCAGAGTCCACCGGTCGCTTTCTGACCGCAACGCACATCCCGGGACATCCAACGCCATAGCCGACAGGCTGAGCAGGGCAATACTATTGCCTCACGAGTGGTCCCTCAAACAGTCAGTTGCGGAAAGGATTTTTCGCAAATGGGGCCAGCCTACCTGCGATCTGTTTGCGTCTCCAATGAACGCCAAATGCAGGAGCTACTTTGCCCTATTACCCCCTCCAGGGGAAGTCCCCAGGGACGCGCTGGTGCACGATTGGCCCCCGGGTCTCCTATATGCTTTTCCTCCTTTTCCCCTGATTGCAAAGTTTCTACAGAAAGCAAACAACCTTCAGAGGACTATAATTTTCATTGCTCCGTTCTGGCCTTGTCAAATTTGGTTTCCCTTTCTATTGCATCACCGCATTCGGGGACCTTGGATGCTGGACCCAGAGCCAGATCTACTGACTCATTCGTCAGGAGTTCCTCACCCATCTCTGGAATCTCTCCATCTAGCAGCTTGGCTGCTCCGCTTCCCTTTTTAGCCAGGTCAATTCCCCTTACATCAGCGGTTCAGGATATTTTGGTAGCTTCTCATAAAGTTTCCACTACAAAGACTTACACCAGTAAATGGAAACGTTTTGTCTTCTGGAGTCACATCAGTTGGACCCTGTTACAGCTCCGTTAGAGAAGGTTTGAGAATTCTTGACTGAATTATTTCATGAAGGAGCTTCCCCGGCTACTTTAAGAGTACAGTTAGCTGCCATTTCTAACTATCATATAGAAGAATGTGGTGCGCCTATTATGGCTCACAGACTTTGTAAAGCCTTTTTAAAAGGTTCCTTTCATATCAGACCACCAGTCAGAAGTCCGACGTCACCGTGGAATTTAAATTTGTTGCTTTCTAAATTAATGTTGCCACCCTTTGAACCAGCTTCAAGTTGCACGTTGAAATGTTTATCATGGAAAACATTATTTCTAGTGGCCATTACATCTGCTAGACGAGTGTCTGAGCTTCAGGCCCTTTCGGTCAAACATCCTTATTTAATATTTCATTCTGACAGAGTATCCCTACGCACTAATCCATCCTTTCTTCCCAAAGTTTGTTCCTCTAGTAATATCAATCAGTCCATTGAATTACCCACCTTCTTTAAAAACCACTCTAATAAATTGGAGTATATGTTGCACAAACTAGACGTCCATAGACAACTCAGATTTTATTTGGATAGAACAAAAGATCACAGGAAATCTGATCAACTATTTGTAGCTTTTGCTGACAGCAGAAAGGGTCTTGCAGTTACAAAACGAACTCTTTCTAAATGGCTAACTGACTGTATCACATATGTTTATGAAGCCTCTGACCAAACTTTATCTGCAAAACCCAGAGGACATTCTACCAGGTCAGTGTCTACATCTTTAGCTCACGCAGCTCGCTTACCTTTAGACACTATTTGTGCGGCTGCTACTTGGGCTAAACCACATACATTTATCTCTCATTACAAAGTGGACAGGGTTTCTAGGGATAGGGCAACCTTTGGTTCCACTGTGCTCAAGAACGTTCTCCCTTGAGTTCCTCAGGATCATGGAGCTAGGGACGCTACCCATGTGTAAGAACAAAGGCGAGATTGAACACTCTCACATAAAGAAGTTATGTCCTTACCATAACGTTCCATGTGGAGTGTTCATCTCGCCTTGGTTATTACACTCCCACCCTTCCCACCCTTAGGAAGAACGTTCGATTTGGTGCCTGGTCTGGAGTATTCTCCTTCTGCTGTTGCAGTACTACTGTTACTATCATACTCAGGGTATGTTTGTATATATGTATATTATGTATATAGTGGCATGTGTGCGTGCGTATGTCTGGTTTGCTTGCAAACTAGATCTGAGGTAAAGGCAGAGGGGGATTGTGGGTATTAGATGTCCTCGAGCTTCTTCTCGATGCAGAGCTTGCAGTCGGCCGGCACGGAGCCGAGGATCGGCTCCGAACCCATGTGTAATAACCAAGGCGAGATGAACACTCCACATGGAACGTTATGGTAAGGACATAACTTCTTTTTCTGCACCCTCGGCATCTGCTCTTATCTCCTCCTCGAGACCTTCCTTGGAGGGATTCGGTGGTCGGGCTTCCCTGGTCTCCTCCGAGGGGGTGAGTGGCATCGGACCCTTGTCTGACCCCGCTCTTCCCCTTGGAGCTTCGGCCTTGGTGAGCTCGGCTCCGACATCTGCCTCGGAGCCTTCCCTTTCGGTGGGCCCGGGAGTCCCGGTTTCTTCGGAACGGGTTCTCTCGGATCTCTCTGGGAGGGGGGCCTTCGAGGTGATGAAGAGTGTGCTGGCCACTGGGCTCAGTCAGCAGTCTATTCCCTTAGCTCCTCCCTCTACAGTGCCTGTCGATATCTCTTCCATCTCTCTTGCTCCCGGACCTAGAGATCCACCGCCTCAGGTTTCCCCACTGGGAAGAACCCCCTCTTCCGAGGATTCTCCTGACCAGTCAGGAGATCCTCCGCATAAGAGGACTTGTAAGAGGAAACACCTGGACTCCCCTGAGTCTACCACTTCAGATACCGACTTAGATGAGTCGGAGGGATCCCCAAGATCCCCCTCTGAGGATGTCTCCTTTTCAGACATCCTAGAACTCCTAAAACAGAGGGGAAACTGGCCCTCCATAAATCTCTCCGAGGATGAGTCGGTATACCTAGAGGCATTTGGATCTCGACCCTCCACCTCCTGGGTGTCTCCACCTTTCGACCCCTTTATGGAGGTTATTGCTCGAAAGGCTTGGGCTGCTCCTGATTCTGTAGAGCCAGTTCCTAGGAGGCCGTCTAAATTTATTACAGCCCCTTCTGAAAAGCAATTCCTCACGAAAGGTGTCCCTGTTGATGCCATGGTGGTGGCGGCCGCCACTAAGAAGGAACTTGCAGATCCTTCCGTACCAGTCCATTCTCCTAATAAGGATTTTAGGACCATGGATAGGTATGGTAAGTGGATGTTCTCCTCAGCGACCTTTGCCATGCGTTCGCTCAACTATTTATGTCACTTCACCAGACTCCAAAGGAACATCCTTAAGGAACTAGGTGAAGTAGTGCAGGATCCTACGGCTGCAGGGGCTCAAGAGAAGATTGCTTCTCAGCTAGGAATCCTTAATTCTATAGCTAACTCCTCCATGCGACTGATATCGTATGCAGCAGATGGAGCGAGTAGAGCCGCGGGTACAGGAGTGGCTCTTAGACGTCAATCCTGGATGCGGCTCTGTAATTTTGCAGATCCCTTTAAGGCGTCCTTCACAAATTCTCCCTTTGATGGGTCAGCATTGTTTGGCCCTCAAGTGAAGGATACATTGACCAGGTGTGAGCAGGACGGCAAGACTCTTTCTGCCGTAGGGGTCCGTTTTTCTACCCGCTCTAGACCTTACCCCAAAGGTCAGAAGGGCGGAAAAATGTGGTTCCGTAAATCCCAGGGAGTCACGCCAGACGCACGTGGTCAGTTTACCCCTAGAGGCAGAGGGGGTAATAATAACAGACGCTCTAGAGGCAGAGGGGGTCCACAAAACCAGGGAAGCAGAGAGCCTCTCTCTGACAAGCCCTTCCAGAATCCCTGAGATGTTGCCCGACTGTCCATCCTTGGAGGCAGTCGGGGGAAGACTATCTCTGTACCCAGAAGCCTGGCGTTCCCTCTCTCAAGACAGATGGGTACAGTCGATTATATCCGAGGGTTACAAAATTCCTTTCGAGGAAAGTCCTTTCTCTCACAAAAATTCCCTTCCAGATGTACCACCCGGTCTAAGGGAAGTTGCAGAGTCAGAAGTATTAAAGCTTCTACAAAAAAGAGCCATTCAGCCAGTTACAACAGACCATTCAGAGCCCGGAATCTACTCAAGATTCTTTTGGTCCCCAAAAAGACGGGAGACTGGAGACCAATATTGGATCTCAGCAGACTCAACAAGTCTGTGAGAAAGACAAGATTTCGAATGGTCACACTTCAATCAATTTTGCCCTTCCTAGAGAAGGACAACTGGATGTGCTCAATAGATCTTCAGGACGTGTACTATCACATAAAAATTCACAGACGCTCCAGAAAATTTCTCCGCTTTCGGCTGGGGTCCAGTCATTTTCAATTCAGAGCCCTGCCCTTTGGTCTCACTACAGCCCCCAGAGTGTTCACCAAATGTATGGCAGTGGTCACGGCTCACCTGAGACGTCAAGGATTCCAGGTGTTTCCGTATCTCGACGACTGGCTCCTTTCAGCCACCACCAGGCATCAACTTCTTCAAGCCAGGGATTTACACCCTAAATCTCTGCACTCAATTAGGAATTTCGATCAACTACGAAAAATCCTCCTTATTGCCCTGCCAGTCTATTACTTTCATAGGCGCAAACTTAAACACTGTTCGGATGTCAGCAACCCTCACAGTCCAAAGAATCTCAGATATCCAAAGTCACGTGAGGATCATCCTTGCCAGCAAAAAGGTGCAAGCCAGAATGGTTCTGAAGGTGTTGGGCCTCATGGCTGCGGCTATTACCCTTCTTCCCCTGGCCCGCTTCTACATGCGTCTTCTTCAATGGATGTTGTTCACTCAGTGGTCTTACCAACAACTTCCCATGCGTCACCGAATCCTGGTGACACAAATTTGCAAGAATCATCTATCATGGTGGATTACTTCTCCCCAGATTCACCAAGGCAGACCCTTTGTATCCCGGCCCCGTAGCCACAGTCACTACGGACGCCTCCTGATCGGGTGGGGGTCATGATCAGGGCAGGATGGTTCATGGGACGTGGCAACCGTTCGAATACCACCTGCACATAAATGTCCTAGAGATGAGAGCAGTGCTTTTAACGTTGCAAGCCCTCAACGACTTTCTTCCCTTGGGAACAATTGCAGTTCACACAGACAACATGTCTGTAGTATGGTATATCAACAAACAGGGCGGAACAAAGTCCTACCCCTTGTGTCGAGAAGCTCTCAGACTTTGGCAATGGGCGATCTCCTCTCATCGGTTTCTGGTAGCAACGCATATCCCTGGGAAAATCAACATTCTAGCGGACAAATTGAGCAGAGCTATTCTCATGCCTCACGAGTGGTCTCTCAAACAATCTATAGTGGAGGAGATTTTTCTAGAATGGGGCCGCCCATGTTGCAATATTTTTGCTACTCCCCAAAACAGCAAATGCCCGGACTTCTTTTCTCTCTTCCCACTGCCAGGCCATCCCCCCAGAGATGCTCTAACCCAGGATTGGCCCCAGGGACTTCTTTATGCCTTTCCTCCCTTCCCGCTGATTCTACAAGTACTCCAGAAAGCCACCGTTTTGAGAGCCAAAATGATTCTCATTGCTCCCTATTGGCCTCGACAAATTTGGTTCCCGTTCCTCCATCGTCACCTTTTGGTGCAGCCGTGGCATCTGGACCCTGTGCCAGACCTTCTGATTCACCAATCGGGTCAGCTGTATCGGTCTATTCCTTCTCTCAACCTCACAGCGTGGTTGCTCAACTTCCTTCCTTAGCCAGGCTTCCTATGATCTCTAATCCTGTTAGGGATATCATAGTGGCTTCCCTGAAATCCTCTACTAGAAGGATTTATACCAGCAAATGGAAACGCTTCTCTTGTTGGGCAAAAGCTAAAAATATAGATCCTTTTACTGCCCTTGTTCAAGCAGTTTTGGATTTCTTAGCGGAAATCTTTCACGCGGGCTCTTCATCTTTCACGGTCAAAGTTCAGTTGGCTGCTATCTCGAACTTTCATGTCGGGTTTGCAGATCACAACATTATGTCCCACAGGCTTTGTAGAGCCTTTCTAAAAGGAATTTTTCTCCTGAAACCTCCAGTCAGGAGTCCTCCTCCTCAATGGGACCTAAGTCTAGTGCTGACATCCTTAATTCTTCCTCCCTTCGAGCCAGCTGTTTCATGTTCCCTGAAATTTCTTTCATGGAAAACACTCTTCCTTGTTGCTATTATCTCTGCAAGGAGAGTGTCTGAACTTCATGCTCTCTCTGTTCGTCCCCCTTATTTGGTCTTCCACAAAGACAGGGTATCCTTGAGAACTAATCCGACCTTTTTGCCTAAGGTGGCCTCGAAAAATAATTTGAACCAATCTATTGACCTCCCTGTATTTTTCCCTGATTACTCAAACAGATCGGAACAAAAATTACATTATCTTGATGTTCACTGCCAACTCAGATATTATTTGGACAGAACAAAACAATTCAGGAAATCCGATCAGCTCTTTCTTTCTTATGCTGATAACAAGAAAGGCCTTCCTGTCTCTAAAGTGACCTTATCTAGATTGCTTTCTTCCGTCATCTCTGAAATCTATCAACTTAGGGGAAAACAGCTGTGCTCAAAACCTAAAGCGCATTCAACCAGAAGCTTAGCCACTTCCACAGCTTTTCAGGCTAGACTTCCATTAGACACTATTTGTGCAGCAGCCACTTGGGCCACTCCTCATACCTTTGTTTTTCATTACAAATTGGATTTGGCCTCCAGGGATAGAGCCAGTTTTGGCTCTACAGTTCTCAAGAGTCTGTTCCATTGAGCCACCCAGGATAGAGGTGCTAGGGACACGGTCCCATCAAGCAAGAATGAAGGCGAGATTGACAACTTAACATTGAGAAGTTATGTACCTACCATAACGTTCCATGTTAGTTGTCTTCTCTTGCCTTCTTTCTTGCGACCCTCCCTCCTGCCCCCTGGCCTGGACAGACCTTTTTCTCCCTATATGGAAGAATGCTTCTTAAGACCAGATAGTTCTGGTCTGCCTTAGCCCATCCTTCAGGCTTTTTGCCTTTCTTTCCTTCTGGGAAGTTTTTTATGCTAGGTGTTATTGCCTATAGATAACAAAAGAGATCTGGGTACTTACCGCCTTGCATCATGGGATATGGGGCTGCCTCGAGCTGGTAAAAGTGACTCTCGAGCTTAGCAAAGTGCCGAGTCGGAGCCGAGGATCGGCTCCGAACCCATCAAGCAAGAAAGAAGGCGAGAGAAGACAACTAACATGGAACATTATGGTAGGTACATAACTTCTCATTCAGTCACTGCCTTACTACAGGATATGTACCCAGAGAGTGGCGTACAGCAACAGTGGTCCCTCTCCACAAAGGTGGTGCCTCAACGGATCCTGGAAACTATCGCCCCATAAGCCTGACTAGCTTGTTCTGCAAAGCTATGGAAAGGATCATCATGGACCTCATAAATAAAGATATTGGGGACCTACAGACACTGGATCCTACCCAGTTTGGCTTTGTTAAGGGCAGATCCTGCCTCTTAAACCTGGTCGATTTCTTTGAAACAGTCACCAAGGCCATTGATGAGGGGAAGGTGGTCCACACAGCCTACCTGGACCTCGCAAAAGCCTTCGATACAATACCCCACTCGGGCATTATAGATAAGCTCTCCAGCTTAAATGTAAACACCTATGTCACTAGATGGGTTGCAAACTGGCTCAAGGACAGAACCCACATGGTTAGAATTGCTGGAGCCATGTCAGACTCCAAACCAGTTACAAGTGGAGTCCCACAAGGCTCAGTCCTGGGGCCTCTCTTGTTCGGTATATATTTCTCGGAGGTACAGGCCAACATGGAAGGACTGTGGCTGACCAAGTTCGCAGATGACTGCAAACTGGGTGCCATAATCGACTCTCCAGCCGACACAAGCATCCTCCAAAAGGGCCTCATAGAAACTGACAACTGGTGCCAGAGCCATGGCCTCAAGCTAAACGCCAAAAACTGTATAGTCATCCCCTTTGGCAAAAACAAAGTGCCCACAAATTACCATATAGGTGGTAATCCATTAAGTACAGAAGAAGTAATTAGGGACCTGGGGACCCAAGTTGATAGCAATCTCTAATTTGACAACCACGTGGCCGAAGTGGTTAGAAAAACATTGTATATAGCCCACCTAATCATGAAGGGATTCACATCTAGATCAGGGGAGGTCATCGTGCCTCTTTACTCATCCCTCATCAGGCTCATAATGGAGTACAATGCCCCTTTTGGGATGTACCTTACCAGACACCTGCAGCAACTGGAAAGACCCCAAAAGTACCTCACCAAGAGGATCAAAGGGCTCAAACAGATGCCATATGCTGCCCGGTTAAAGAAACTGCAGCTCTACTCAGTGGCATACCGCCTGCTCAGAGGCGATCTGTGCCTGATGTATAAAGTCATGTCCAACCCGGAATTAATGGACATGCTGCACATCAGAAAATCCAAATCCCATCGAGCTACGCGCTCGAGAGACTTGAACCTCAGCACTGAAATAAATAGGACATGCTGGAGGGACAGATTCATAACGCAGAGGCTCCCTTCACTCTGGAATAAAATCCCAGTCCAGATTAGGCAGAGTCCCTCACTGACTCTCTTCAAGAGGAATCTTGATGAGTGGATGGGGGATCGTAGGTTTACCCCGGGTATCACTTCTGTGTCACTTTTAGACAGAGGCACAGTATACTAACCTCGAAAAAGGGCATAGCAAAATTAATTTAAAATGGGTGGCGAAAGCCAAACACACTCTGGCTAGGCTTATAAATGCCCTAGGGCAGATAGCCTAGTATGAACCTATATTGTGAAGTGAGTTTGGCTATAACCCTTTCCACTAAATTTTTTTTTATTTTCAGGTGTCTCCATGTCTGTTTTTTTGATCTTTTTTATCATCTGGTATTTCTCACTCCTACCACCCATCTTTCATTACTAATGACAGACAAAATGGACAAACCAGTGGGGGTTCAAAAACCGCCCTTCTTCTGAGCACAAGATTCCTCAGTCTGATGCCCACGGGGAGTGCGTTTGCTGCTCAGGCCGTAGCCATTTAGATATGTACTGCAACATCTGTGCGGGTTTCAATGTGCAAGCCTTGGTTAATTGTTGTAGTAAATTGATTTTGAAGGACCTATGTCCTCAGTCTGCTTCTTCTGCTGGACCTTTTAAAGAATCAGAGGCTCAGTCCTCTACAAAAAACTTAAGGAGCCTGGGTAGCACATAAAATGCTCTCCTCCCCGCTCTGCAAAAAAGGGCTACTTCAGAATCTCTTACCAAGACTTTAAAATTATTGGATCTAAAGTCTTTGGATCTGACATAGACTTCTTTAACTCCTCCTCTGTGCCTGACTCTTACTACCTCCCTGGAGGTTGTATCTCATTCTGCTAGGTCTCCCTTACTGCAGAGGACCCCACAAAAATCTTCCAGGCCTCCCTCCACTTCTTCCTCTGTAACGTCTTCCCGGAGTCTCTCTGAAGCGGGGGTGGACAGGATAATGAGGAGATTCCTCAAGACACAGATTCAGATGGGTGTTTTGCCTGCTCCATCCCCCACTGGATCTATGAGCCTCCATCATTCTTTTGTGCCCTTAATATCTCCTTCTCTCATCCGACCTCCTGCTTGGGAGCCCTTTGATCCAGAAGTAACCAGAGTTGATGCTTCGGATCCTATGGTGTGTTCATCCTCTGCTCCTAAGACTTCTCTGATCTACTCTCCTCCTACTCTGTTGGAGGATGAAGGATCTTAGAGCTGAAGCTTTGGTGTTGGATCCAAGAGGCTGACCTGGACTCTGAAGTTTTTGAAGCCGTCACTTCCCCTTGGAGCCTTGGCGCTAGACAGCTCGGCTCCAATTCCCCCTTCAAGGCATGTGATCCATGAGGGTTGTGGGTTGTCTGCTCCAAGAGCTACAGCTCTGGAGGGATTGACACTAGCCTGTCCTGGTTCTTCTGCATTCGAAGTGGTGGAGAGGGTGTTCTCCCAGCTGAGAACTGCTTTAACGCTACCTCCGTCGGATCCTACTCCTATTCTGACTTCTGCAACTGACCCTGCTCATCCTCCACCTCAGGGACAGCCAGACCCTATGAACTTCCGAGCAGTCCCCTTGAGGATCTCCCCGTCTCTTGCAACACCTCCCCTGATCATCCCACTGAGCAGGTCTCTCAAAAGAGACTGTGCAAGAGGAGACACCTGGAATCCCCTCGGGAATCGACAGAAACACCGACTTTGATGAGGGGGAAGGGTCCCTAAAATCTCCACCTGATGATGATTCCTTTGGAGACATCCTTGAAATCCTATGCCAAAGAGGTGGATGGTCTACTCAAAGCCCTTCCTTAGAGGAGTTGGTGTTTTTGGAGGCCTTCTACATCTTGGGTGACTCTCCCCCCCCCCCCCCCATGGATGACCTTGTAGACCTAGTCTCCTGCAGGGCATGGAAGGAGATGGACACTGTGGAGCCCATACCAAAAAGAGCTGACAGAATCCTCCGTGCCCCTTCAGATAAGCAACACTGGACAAAAGGCTTCTCAGTATATGCCATGGTTGTTGCGGCAGCCACTAAGAAGGAGCTAGCTGAACAGACTTCCTCTGTCCATCCCACTAACAGGGAGTCTAGGGTTTTGGACAAGTTTGTGAAGCAGGTGTACATGTCAGCGACCATCGCATTGCGATCGCTGAACTACCTGGCATACTTCACCAGACTACAGAGAGACTTAATTAAGGAACTCTGTAGCTTTGCCCTAAGGTCCATGCCTGCAGAGGAACAGAAAACCTTTCCTCCAGATTGTCCACCCTACAGTCTGTCTCTAATGCATCCATGAGACTAATCTTGCATGCCGCAGATGGTACCTCAAGGGCTGCTGGTTTAGGTATTGCTATGAGACGTCATGCCTGGATGCAGATTTGTGACTTCGTGGAACCTTTCAAGGCATCCTTCATCAATGCTCCTGATGGATCATCATTGTTTGGCCCTAGTGTTTAAAGAGACATTCTCCCATAGTGAGAAAGATGGAAAGACCTTGTCTTCCACTGGAATCCATTTTTCTACCCCACAAGACCTTTCTCTGGGAACCAGTGTAGCGATAAAAATTTGTGGTTCAAAAAGTCTCAAGGTCCTTTTCAGGAATCACAGGGAGGGTTTTCCTGGAGAGGCAAGCAACTGTAATGGTAGACGCCACACACGTGGCAGAGCGGGTCTGCAAAATCAAGGAACACGAGATTCTTTCTTGGATAGATCCTTTCAACGTCCCTGAGAGGTTGCCTGACTGTCCCTGTCTGGGGCCAGTGGGGGGATGCTTATCCTTGGATCCGTATGCCTGGTTAGCCATCACAAACAATCACTGAGTGCAGAGGATCATATCTGTAGGATATTCTTTTCCATTCTTCCAAATACTAAAACCAGTCAGTAAAAACTGAATGAAAACTCCAACCAAGCTAGAACTTCCACTGAGTGACCTCTCAAACTTCTTGTATCACAGGTACATGGGATATATGGAAATGACCATTATGAACATCAGGTGTTTCAGCTGTATGGAGATTCTGAATGCCCATGACTTATTTCTTTTTAAGCCATTTCAATGGACAATCTCATAGACGTATCAGTAATAGAAGACATTTATAAAATCTTGTAAGCTTACATTATGTCTTATGATTCTGAATGCCCATGACTTATTTTTTAAGTTGTTTCAATGGACAATTTCAGGCTAATAAAACTAAACCCCACTCGCTGTGGATATGCATATTTCAGCCTTGTTATGACCTCATTATCACAGCACAAGCAGAGCATTTGACTAAGCATAAGAAACACAGGGCTGTTATACCCAGCTGATGTCCATCACCATTATGGTGCCTGCAAAATATTCTAACTAACATACTAAAACAAAGCATAAGAAGGTCACACAGAAAAAAAAAAATCAGTAAAAACTAAATGAATACTCCAGCCAAGCTAGAACTTCTACTGAGTGACCTCTCAAACTTCTTGTATCAGAGGGACATGGGATATATGCAAATGACCCTTATGAACATCTGGTGTTTCAGCTATATGGAGATTCTGAATGCCCATGACTTATTTCTTTTTAAGCCATTTCAATGGGCAATCTCATACACACATCAGTAATAGAAGACATTTATAAAATTTTGTAAGCTTACCTTATCTCTTATACAGTAGATATAAAAAGTGTACATACCCCTGTTAAAATGCCAGTTTTTGTGATATAAAACATGAGACCATAATAACTAATTTCAAAACTTTTTCCTCCTTTAATGTGACCTATAAACTGTAAAGTTCAATTGAAAAACAAACAAATTTGTTAGGGGAAAATATAAAAAATGTACAATAAGCTGGTTGCATAAGTGTGCACACCCTTAAACTAATACTTTGTTGAAGCACCTTTTTATTTAATTAGAGCATTCATTCTTCTTGGGTACACACCTGCCATCAATTAGAGAAACTCTGATTAACCCCAAATAAAATTCAGCTGTCCTAGTAGGATTTTCGTGACATTTACTCAGTTGCCTGCTACAGCAAAAGCCATGGTTCACACAGAGCTTACAAAGCATCAAAGGGATCTCATTGTTAAAAGGTATCAGTCAGGAGAAGGGTACAAAAAAAATGTCCACAGCATTGGATATACCATGGAACACAGTGAAGACAGTCATCAAAAAGTGGAGAAAATGTGGGACAACAGTGACCTTGCAAAGAACTGGACGTTCCTCCAAAACTGATGAAAAGACCAGACGAAAACTGGTCAGGGAGGCTGCCAAGAGACCTACAGCAACACTGAAGGAGCTGCAGGAATTTCTGGCAAGTACTGGTTATGAACTACATGCGACAACACTCCCCTGTATTCTCCATATGTCTGGACTATGGCGTAGGGTTGCAAGATGGAAGCCTTTTCTTACACAGAAAAACATCCAGGCCCTGCTAAAATTTGCAAAACAATACATCATGACTCCCAAAAGCATGTGGGAAAATGTGTTCTGGTCTGATGAGACCAAGGCTGAACTTTTTGGCCACAATTCCAAAAGGTGTGTTTGGTCTTCTTTCTTCTACTACTTCAGAGGCTCAACCCCCCCCCCCCCCCCTCAAGACTAGCAAGTTTGCTCCTTTGGAGTACAGTACTGAAAACACACTTCATCGAAGTCCCCTAGGTTTTAATCAGAGCTGCCTTTAAAAAACAGAAAAATCTTGGATCCGAAGACCCGACAATTGGATCCAAAGCCTTTGAATCCTAAAGCTTCGACTCAGCCCATTATTAGAATAAGTCCAACAATACCCCCTCTTGGATCTTAACTCATCAGATCTGAAATCAGGTACATCTTTTAGAAGTGCAATTCCAGAATTTTACATTAAGCCAATTTCACCCACCTTGCCTGCTCAGTTCCTTCAAACTCCCAAGGAAGCATTCAAGTACCACATGCACCACTTCTAGGTCCTCTAGAAGCTTATTAGAAGCACATGTGGATAGGATGATGTGAAAGATCCTCAGAGCCCAGACCCAGGTGGAGATCTTAAAGCTCTGCCGCCTATCAGATCTGTGTGTATGCCTGTCATCCTATGTCCTTCTCCAGTCCGTCCAGTGGTTTTGGAGTTCCAGGATGTGAGATTCATGAGAGGGTTCAGTGTAGGATCCAAAGAAAGTTTCTTCTTCCACTCTGACCATTTCCTTGACTGGTTCTGCTCCAGTGTCCTTGGACCAGAACAGGTCTTGAAGCTGAAGTGTTCGGATCTGAGGGGATAGGTTTGGCTGTTATTTTGTTGGATCCATCCATTTCCCTTGGAGTTTTGTCCTGGACAGTTCGGATCCAATTCCCCCTCCGCGGCCCTGATCCAGGGGTGGCCTAGATCTGCCTTCACCGGGAGCTTCAGCTGCGAGAGGGCAAGTGGAAGCTTCTCCTGGTCTGTCAACTTCTGAGATGGTAGAAATGCTTTTTCTCTCCAAAGGGAACCATTTTCTCATGTTTTGGATCCTACCCCCTTTCCTCTCATTGGTTCTGAGCTCTGAGTTAGTCAAAACTGTTCCACAGGGACAGCCAGTTCCAATAAGTCTTCAGCCAGTTACAGTGTAGGAGTTACCCTTCTCTTCTGACACCTCCCCTGAACAACCCATGGAGGAGGTGCACCTGAAGAGAACCTGCAAAAGGTGACACACAGACTCCCCCATCGAGTCTCTCACTAAGGATACTGACTTTGATGAAGAAGAGGGATCCCCCTGGTCACCACTAGACATCTCCTTTGGAGGTCTTTTAGAGATCCTGAGACAGAAAGGTGGCTGGTCGTTCCAAAATCCCTTGCCAGAAGAGTCTGTGTTCTTGAAGGCTTTTGGTTCTGGCCCATGTACTTCTTCGCTAACCCCCTGGTGGATGAACTTATTGATGATCTTAGGTTCATAGGAAGGTACTAAGCTATCTGCCCGAAGGCATTTATAAGCCTAGCTGGAATGTGTTGGCTTTCGCCGCCCCCTTAGAATGACTTCTGTTTTACTACTGTAAGATTAATATTAATCTTTAGCTACAGTGGAATATACCTGCATATTCATGTACACGTGTGTAAATATATGTACATATAAATATACATAGATGTACATAAATACCTATACACTGACACACGTGTAAAAATGCAAATATATACAACAGCTGCACACAAGTATACATTTCAATTGCATGTGCACGATACATCACTATGCGTGTATGTATTCATACCTGCATACACATACTGAAGATTCTAGCAGTTTTTCTGAACATATTTAAGTTTTTTCACATTTGAGAAAAGGAGGTCAAGAAATGTATCTCAAGAACGGAGCAAAGCAATGCTTGACAAGTAAATCCTGACATCCATTTGTAGAATATTTGACATCTTAATTATAGTAACAGACATCCAATTATAATTCTTTCTAGCACTTTACCAGATCTGGTTTCCCACCAGGCATGGAGGCAGCCGGATACAGTCAAGCTCATCTCCAAATGTTCCAACAAGTTTTTGGGCCCTGCCTACAGATAGACCCTACTGGAGCAAAGGAGTCTCAGTTGATGCTATGGTGATGGCAGCAGCCACTAAGAAAGAGCTAGCAGAACAGAGCTCTTCTGTCCATCCTCCAAACAAAGAGTCTAGAGCGTTGGACAGATTTGGAAAGAGTGTGTTTGCCTCCACTAACTTCCTTCTGAGGTCACTGAACTACCTAGTGCACTTTACTAGACTTCAGAGTGAGTTGACCAAAGAACTTTCAGATACTCTGAGTCCATGTCTGCTGAGGATTTCAAAAGGACATCCTCTCAATTGGCCACTGTCTTATCTATATTGAATGCTTCGATGGGGTTAATCTCTCACACAGCTCAAGGTACCTCATAAGCATCCGGTTCAGGCATTACCACAATTAGACATGCCTGGATGCAGTTATGTGGCTTTGTGAACCCCTTTAAGACATCTTTTATTAATACCCCATTCGATCACATTTCCTTGTTTGGGCCATCAATAAGGAATACGCTTACCTGCAGCAAACAAGATGGAAAGACCCTGTCTGCTGTAGGGATCAAGTTTTCTATGCCTCAGCAAACCTTTTCTAGCAACCAAAGTGGCGGTAAGAAAATGTGGTTCTGTAAATCTCGGGGACATTTTCAAGATTCTTGTGGGATAATTTCTCTGGAGACAGGAGGAAATTTTAATTGTAGATGTTGCCCTAGAGGAAGAGGAGATCTGCAGAATCAGGGCTTTAGAAGACTCATTTACATACAGGCCTTTTCAGCACTCTTGAAGTGCTATCCAGCTTTGGAGGCATTTATGAGGGTCGATTCTCTTTGCAACCTAGATGCCTTTGCAAGTATAATACAAGACTTATGTATGCTAAGAACAATATCCAGAGCCTGTTACATACCATTTTCCCTTTTTCCTCATTGCCAAAGGAAAAAACTTTCCAACATTCCACCCTGTCAGAGCAAGGCTGCAGCACAAGAAGTACAGAAGCTGCTAGAAAAGAGTCATTCAGAAGGTCCCACTGGCAAGATAGGATTTGGAACTTCTTCACGCTTCTTTTTATGCCAAAGAAAATGGGACCTCAGACCAATTTTGTATCTAAGCAAGTTGAACCAATATGTAAAGAAAGCAAAGTTCCGATTGGTCACAGTTCAGTCCATCCTGCCCTTACTGAACAAGGACGATTGCATGTGCTTTGTAGATCTTCAAGATGCATGCTATCACATCAAAACAGACAGATGATCTAGAAGACATCTTCGCTTTCGGCTGTGAGCCAGTCATTACCAGTTCAGAGCTCTGCCCTTTGGACTCACCACAGCCCCCAGGGTGTTTACCAAATGCATGGCAGTAGTGGCAGTTCATTTGAGATTGAAGGGATTCCAGGTGTTTCCTTATCTAGAAGACTGGCTCCTCACCGCCCCTTCCAAATGTCTGCTACAGCAGTGTGCCAGGTACTATTTGCTCCAGATTTGCAAAAGTTTGGTTATTATGATAAATCTTGTCAGATCAAAGCTTACACCATTTCGGAGCCTGGAGGTCATTGGTTCAGTTTTGGGTACATCATCACAGGTAGCATCTTTGCTTCACCACCATGTTACTTCTACCAGAAACCAGATTCAGACTATCCTTGCCCAAGCATCCCTTCTGACATTATTAGTACTTCAAGTACTAGGGTCAATGGCAGCAGCAATGGTTCTTCTTCCTGTAGCATGCTTCTTTATGTGGGTTCTCCAATGGAGTCTAGCTGTATAGTGGTCCATTCTATGTCAACCCCTTTCTTTTCAAGTAAAACTCTCAGTTTGCAAGAAACACAGTCACTGTTGGATAAAATCAGATGATCTTTTTCTGGGCAGACCCTTTGTTCTATCAAATTCAGTAGCCACAGTGACCATGGACACTTCTCAACTGGGGTGGGTGTCGCATTTCTTGGGAAGAATTGTCCAAGGCATGTGATGCCCCCAAGAGACCAAGTTCTATATCAATGTCCAAGAGATGACTGCAGTCCTATTTGTATTGCAGGCATTTCAAGATGCTCTTCCCTTGCGGACTATTGCATTCAGACTGACGTGTGTATAGTCCGGTACATCAACAAGCAAGGAGGAACTCTATCTTATCCCTTTGGAGAGAGGCCATGAGGGTTTGGGAATAGGTGATTTCATCAGATCTTTTTCTAACTTCAACACACATTCCAGGGAAGACCAACGTGTTTGCAGACAAACTAAACAGATCCATTCTGATGCCTCATGAGTGGTCTCTCAATCAGTCGGTAGCGGAGATGATCTTCTGGCATTGGGCCAACCTTGCTGAACCTATTTGCCACTCCCCTCAACAACAAGTGCAGCAAGTACTTGCTCTTATCCCCCTCGGGGGAAGTCAGCAAGAGACGCTCTAATGCATGCTTGACCCTCGAGACTCCTTTATGCTTAGCCTCCAATTCCCTTAATTCCCAATTTCTACGGAAAGCAAGTCTGCTGAAGAACTCAGTAATCCTCATTGCCCCCTTCTGGCCTTGGCAAGTGTGGTTCCCCTTTATGTGGTCTCATCTTCCATGGATACTGAAACCTACTCAGGATCTCCTGTCTCACCTTTTGGAGATTCAATATTCCAACATTCAGGCCCTCAAGCTAACTGCATTGTTTCTCCATTTCCAATAATAGTTAGATTGTCTAGGCTTTCTTCCCCTGTATGGGTATATTGTTTTGGCTTCCTTCTCAGAGAGAGTCTACCAAAAGTGTTTACAATAGTAAATGGAAAAGGTTCTCCATTTGGGCGTCAGATAAGAAAACTGATCCTTTTTCTGTACCAGTTTCTGTTCACTTTTTGACAGTTCTTTTTAAAGGAGGAGCTAGTTTCTCTACAGTTATGCTTCATTTGGCAGTAATTTCTAATTTTCACACAGGGAACAAATCTTTTTCCTTTGCTGCTTCTAGTTTGTGTAAAGTTTTTATAAGAGGCATTTTTTTCTGAAGCCCCCAATAAAGGATCCATCACTGCCGTGGGATGTAACAGCTGTGCTTGAAGGTCTAACACAAAAACCTTTTGAACCATCAGGCAGATCTGATCGAAAATTTCTGTCATGGAAGACTGTTTTCTTGGTAGCGGTAACTTCTGCTAAAAAAAGAGTATCTGAACTCCAGGCTCTTTCATCTAAAACTCCTTACATTATTTTTCATAAAGATAAGTGTTTCCTTACAAACCAGCTCTTCTTTACCTAAAGTGGCTTCTGAAAATAACATCAACCAATCCATTCACTTACCAGTTTTCTTTCCAAATTTTTCCAATAAAAGAGAGTACATGCTACATCTCCTTGATGTGCACAGACAATTACGTTTTTACCTTCACAGGGCAAAACAATTTAGAAAGTCAGACCAATGTTTTGTTTCTTTCTCACCAAATCACCTGGGTCATCCAGTTTCTAAAGTTTCCTTAGCCAAATGGATTACAGATTGTATCTTGATTTACTCTGAGCAGTATGACATTACCTAAACCTCCCAGAGCTCATTAAACCAGATCAATGGCTACTTTATCCACTTTTTGGTCAAGAACATTGATTGATGATATTTGTGTTGCATCTGCATGGTTCAAAGTTCGTACCTTTTTTCCCGCGTAAATTGGATATCATCTCCAGAAACAGAGCTGCCTTTGGTTCGGCTGTACTCCGACATAACCTTCCATGAGGGCCACCCATGAAAAGGACAATATCAGATTTAAAAGTTATGTACTCACCATCACCATCGCTAGCCATCTGTGTTGTCCATTTTCATATTTCCTCAGCTTCCCTCCCATCCATCCCCCACTCTCTTCTTCTTCTGAAGAGTCCTGTTTGTGTTTGGAACCTGTAGTTCTACGATTGAGCCCTGTCTTTTTCTATCTGTCTATACCTGTTTATGTTTAACAATGGATGGATAGGGCAGGAAACTCAATCTGAGGCAATGGAGAATGCATTAGGGCATTATGGGTAGAGGGAGGAACTCGAGAGCTGAATCCGAAGTCTGGTATACACAGCTGAGTCGGATCCGATGACCATATCCAAACCCATACATTGAGGAAGAATGAAAATGGACATGGCCTAGTTATGGTCAGTATATAACTGTTAATTTTGTAGGTTCGAAGGATTAAAAAGGTTGAAGTTGATAGATTTGGTATGGAATCTGACTGGTAATGTAACATATTAATTCATGGGTAGATTTAAGACTGTTTATGATCAAGTCTGTTAATAAAAATGTGCTTCCAGCAATATCGTCTGGTAGTAATGTAAATGTAGAATTGTGCGCCTCTTAATGTATGTGAGGGCTGCTATAGTTTACCTTTTAGAATGTTGACTAGATAAGTTGTTTTACACGTTGGCATATAAATATAAATATATGGATTCACTTTGTAATCTTAAAATACGGAAACATCGAATTTCAGTATTTCGAGACAATAAAGCCGAAACACCAAAAACAAAAACCCCGACTGTTAAGGTACACACACAGACACAACTACACCTACCTCCGCACAACACCACACACACACACACACACACACACACACACACACACACACACACACACACACACACACACTCTTACTATAAGCAGGGGGCAAGCCCCCCTGCACCCCCCACACCCCCCTACTTATATATACTAACTCTGAGGTTGCACTAAACACCAACACACACAAAACCCACCAACATACATTCCACACCCCCCTCGCACAAACACACGTCACACAGATACAAACACCATTACTCTCAACACTGACACACTCACACTCTCACCTACGTACCCTAACCCACACCTAACACTTCCTGACACACTCGTATACCCTCCCCAAAACCCTTAAAAACACCACACTTACCCTTCCCAAAACCCTTAAAAACACCACACTTACCTAATACTCCATCAGTACCGCGGGTTCAATATTCTGCAGTTTTGCGCATCTGCAGATTCGATACTTTGGTCTCAAGATACTGAAATTCGACATTTCAGTATTTCGAGATTCCAGAGTGTTTCCAAATAGATACAGCTTGGAACGTCTGGAGTTTATGGACCCACAGATGTGTTCCGTGTTTTCTAGAACACACTGTTTTTGTGAGGGTTGAATAAATTGTCGAGCAAATACAATTATTTCCATTGCTGTTTTGTGATCTGCCTAGTGGGTGGAAAAACAGGTTGTTTAACTTTGAGTTTTCAACCTCGGAGAAGAAGTTAAAACAAAAGTAATCCTAAAAGATAGATATTAGGCCCATTTGGGGGAAAGCTGTATAATTGTCTGCTTGATTTGCAAACATCCATACAATGAAACATCACAATCACAAATGTTAATATATCATTAGATCTTGATGTAATTTTCATTCATTCCTCATCGTATGGGTCTCTGATCCAACTCGGCCAATCTCTTTAGATTCTTGGATCTGACTCTCAAGCTCTTCCCTTTACCCATAATACCCCTTACTTGCCAGATTACCTCAGATCTCTTTTGCTGCTCTAACAATTCAGTCAGGATTGCGTTCTGTAGAGCTTTAGGGTGCCCTGTTGGGTATTATGAGTAAAACTAAAATGTATTTTTTCTTCTATTCCTTGTATTCACCTTTCACATCTAGTTAGCCTCCTCCCTTTACTCTTCTTTACCTTTGGATTACCGTTTAGGTAACTTTTTATACCATTCTTGGTACTAGGCTTACTTTCTATACATTTTAGGTATTCTTTCTACCACTGTTGGTAGTTAATCTTTATTTTTACTTTTTTATTTCCATAATAAAAAAAACATCTCTTTGTGTACACTTTCTTGTAGAGTTTGTCTCCTTTCTTTTGATTTCTGTTTGCTAGTGTTTGGTCTTTGATATGGCTGACAAGCCTAGCGGCTTTAAGAAGTGCACTTCTTGTGAGCATGAGATACCCAATTCTGATGCCCACAAAGAGTGTATGTATTGCTTTAGGCCCTTGTTACTTGCAGGTGTCTTGTGAGATCTGTGAACAAAAAAAAAAAAGCTTAAGGGATCCACGCAGAACACGTTTATTGAAGACAGCAAGCCAGCAGGCTTTCGCAAATGCTTTTTCAAGTTGTAAAAAACAACAGTGTTGCAGCTCTTCATTTAAATACTTGCAGTAATTGTGAAACAATTAATCAAACATCCAAAGCTACCTATCTAAAACATTTCATCTTTAAAATGGGTTTAACATTGTTTACAACATTTAATCCAGGACTTGTATCTGCCCCAAGTTCATTTTTCCAGTGGTATTACACACACACCCACACCCACATCCACATCCACATCCACGCGTGCGGTTCTGGTTGCTGTATTACCTCTGAAATTAGAGGGTGTATATTGTAACACCATAAACTTCAAGGAATGTGTATCATCAGAATCACTTATATGCTAATAAAAGGCATTACTATCCACCTTTCTCCGTATATCAGATAGATGGTCAGGAATTCTTTCTGTTAATTTCCTGTTAGTTTTGCCAATGTAGAAAGCTGGACAGGAATTACATAAGGCAATCTGTACCAAATTCATAGAATTACAGTCCGAGTAGGCAAAACTTTTATAGGTACGTTTCATAACTGGGCATACAGATGTGTTATTTGTATGTAAACATTTGCAAAAACTACAATTATTTCATGGAAAAGTCCCTTTTTTTTTACTTGTTTGTCATGCATCCGTTTGATCTAATTCCTTATAACATGTCTTTTTCTGTAAGTTCATGTCTAGTGAGATCTGTGCCAGTTTTAATTTGAGGGCAGTCAGTGACAGGGGGAATAAGTTGGTCCTGAAGGGCCTTTTGCCAACTTCTTCCTTTGTTGCTTCTTCTGGGGTGCAAACCCCCGCAAAAAAGCGAATGTCATTGGAGCCCATGGAGCAGAAGAAATGCTCTCCTATGTGGTCTCCTACACCTGTTCCAAGTTTGGAGCTGCCCTCCAAAGTCACAACAGTGTCAGATCCGACAACTTCTGTGGTTAAGTCTCCGTGGATCCAGAGCCCTAGTTTTTCTCCAGGGTCTTTGTCTCCTAGACTTAGGCCTCCATTTTTACAAGACACTCCTGGGAAGTCATCCTGCCCTTGTTTCACAAATTCCTCTCTTAGGTCTTCCTGCAGTCTTTCTGAGGCTGATGTGGAGACGATGAGAACAGTTTTAGAACAGAAATCCAGATGGGGCTGTTGCCATCTCTGTCTCCCATTGGGTCTGTAAGTCTTCAGCCACATTCAAACTGAGTAGTAAGTAACTCCTTCTCCAATCTGACCCATAGTTTTGGAGCCATTAGATCTGAGAGCACTGAGAGCTGTAAGTGTAGGATCTGATGATGTTTTCTTCCTCTTTGGATCTAACTTTATCCCTGACCCATTTGGAGCTGATCCCCACTGTGCAAGATCAGTCTCGGAGCTGAAGCATCAGCACTGGGTCCGGGGGGTTGACTTCGACTCCAAGGCTTTCAGAGCAATTGCTTCCCATCAGAACCTCAGTGCTGGACAGCTTGGTCCAACTCCTTCCTTGGAGGGGAGATCCAGGAAATGTGGAGAGTTTTAGTTCCAATGAGGTTGTACTTCTCCTGGACACTGTGCCTTTGAGGTAGTGGAGAGGGTTTTTTCCCATCCCAGGGGATCTTCTGCCGTTTTTCTCATATCTTATACCCATTCCCCCAACTGATTTGCTCTCTAAGTCTTGTCACCGTTCTCCACTGGGACAGGCAGCCTGTAAGAGCTTCCAGACAGTTCTTGTTCAGGAACTCCCCTTCTCTTCCAGTACCTCTCCAGAACACCCCACTGAAGAGGTCCTCCAGAAGAGAACATGCAAGAGAAGGCACATACAAACCCTACAGGAATCTTTAACCAAGAACAGTGATTTTGATGAGGGGGAGGGTCCCTTAGGTCCTCACCTGAGGATGTCTCCTTTGGAGACCTTTTAGAGATCCTGCGCCAAAAAGGTGGTTGGGCCAACCCAAACCCTTCCCAGGAGGAATAAGTGTATCTGGAAGCCTTCGGATCTGACCTGACTAGGTCCTGGGTCACCCCCACGCCTTGCGCATGAAACTTATAGACCTTGTCTCCCATCGGGCGTTGAAGGAATTGGTTACTGTGGAGCCTATCCCCCACTGACCTGACAAGATTCTGGGAATCCACAAAGACAGGCAGTATTGGAGTAAGGGAATCCCTGTAGATGATTTGGTTGTGGCAGCAGCCACCAAAAAAAAACTAGCCAAACGAGAGTTCCTCTGTCCACCCTCCTAACAGATTCTAGGGCATTGGGCAGATTTAGAAAGCACATTTACACTTCGGCAACCTTTCCCTTGCAGTCGCTCAACTACCTGCCACATTTTACTAGATTACAGAGGGGCTTGATCAAGGAACTCTCTAAGTCTAATCGAGGGTCCATTTTGGCAGAGGAAGAGAAAACTTACTCCCAACTGACCACCCTAAAATCTATCACCAATGGGTCCATGTGGTTAATATCTTGTTCTACTGAAGGTTTTTCATGAGCTGCTGGTTCAGGCATGGCCATAAGCAGGCATGCGTGAATGAGACTGTGATTTTGTGGAGCCCTTTAAATCCTCTATCATCGGTGCTCTTTTTGATGGATCTCCCTTGTTTGGTCTTACAGTTAGATGCACTTTTCCATAGTGAGCAAAAGGAAAAGATATCTGCTGTTGGAATCGGTTTCTCTACCCCATAAAGATCTTTTTCTAATCTCAAGGACCTTTTCAAGACTTGTGGAGATTTTTCTCCCAAGGGCAGGGGGGAAGTAATGGAATACACTATCTTCATGGCAGAGAGGGTCTGCAGAACCAAAGGTCTCGAGATTATTTCTCGGACAGGCCTTTTCAGTGCTCATGAAAGGTTGCCCAACTGTTCTTCTCTGGAGGCAGTCAGGGGGTGCTTTTCCTTGTGCCCAAATGCCTGGACAGCCATCAGAAGAGATTCTTGGGTGCAAGGATCATATCCAGGGGATACTTCATTCCCCTTTCACAAAACCTCTCACAAAAGAGACGTCTCCCCGATGTTCCATTCAGTCAGGTGGAGTTAGCAGCAGTAGAAGCACAAAAGCTGCTTAAAAAGAGTCATTGAAAAGGCCCCACCAGATGAAGCAGGATCCAGAATTTACTTGAGGTTCTTTTTAGTGCCAAGAAATCAGGGGACCTTAAACCTATTCTAGATCCCAGTCATCTAAATCAATTTTGGATGAACTCCAAGTTACGGATGGTCACAGTTCAGTCCATTTTGCCTCTTCTGCAGAAGGAAGACTGGATGTGCTCCATAGATCTTCAAGATGCATATTATCACATCAAAATAAACAGGTAATCTCAAAGATTTCTGTGTCTTCGACTGGAAGCCGGTAATTATTGGTTAAGAGCCCCTCCCTTTGGTCTCACCACAGCCCCCTGAGTGTTCACCAAATGCATGGCAGTGGTGGCAGCACATCTCTGACTGGACATATTCAGAGTGTTTCCTTATTTAGACAACTGTCTACTTTCCACACCAACCAGGCATCTTCTAGAGAAGGCCAGAGATTACTTACTCCAGTTGTGTCCATTCCTTGGAATCACATTAAATCTTTCCAAATCCCGACTTCAGCCATTTCAAGTCTTGGAGTTTATAGCAGCTTGCAGTCAAGCAGTTCATTCTCTTACCTCATAGCAGAATTCATTCCCTAAGATTGCATGTTGAACGGATTATAGACCATCCTTATCCTCCTGCAAGACTGGTTCTGCAAGCCTTAGGCTTGATGGCTGTAGTGATCACCCTTTTACCTGTGCCGCACTTTCATGTGAGAATTTTTGAATATACCCTCTCAGTACAATTGTAGATACTTCAGCATCTGTTGGAGTATCCTATAAATAGTTCACAAAACTTGCAAGGATTCCTTACTTTGATGGATCCAGTCCAATAAGCTTTGTCAAGTCAAGTACACCCATTTATCTTTCCTCTCCTGAAGGCCACGTTGACTATGGATGCCTCCCTATTTGGGGTGGGGGGTATTTCTTGGGATGGGACTGCTCATGGTACTTGATCCCCAGAAGAGATCAATTTGCATATGATTGTCTGAGATGACAGCGGTCCTATTAGTGTTGCAGGCCTTTCAGAACTCTCTCCCTCTACAGCAGGTATGATTGCTATCCAGACAGACAATATGTCGGTCATTTGGTACATCAAAAAATAGAGGGGAATCAGATCTTACCCCCTTTGGCGAGAAACAATGAGAGTCTGGCAGTGGGCGATCTCCAACCTCTTTCTTATAGAAATCCAACATCTTAGCCTAGAAGCTCAGCAGATCCATCCTGATGCTGCGCGAGTGGTCTCTCAATCCTTTAGTGACAGAAATTATTTTTTGTCACTGGGGTCAACCTTGCTGCAACCTCTCTGCTTCTCCCCTCAACAAGTGCAGCAGGTTCTCTGCCCTAATTCCCCCCTCAGTGGGAATTACCAAGAGATGGTCTAGTCCATGTTTAGCTCCTCAGTCTCCTCTATGCTTATCCTTCCCTTCCCTTAATACCCAAATTTCTCCAGAAAGCACAGATATTTAAAAGCAAGGGTAATCATCATTGCTCCCTTCTGGCCTCGGTAGGTGTGTTTCACATTCCTATGGTTTTATCTTCTTTGTCCACCTTGGACACTGGACCCCAGTCCAGGTCTGCAATCACACCCATTGAGAATGATTCATCCGGATATTCAAGGCCTTAAGTTAACTGCATGGTTTCTCCAATTCCATTGAAGTTTAGACAGGCCAGGCTTTCTTCTTCAGTTTGTCAGATGTTGTCTGCATCTCAAAAACCTTCCACTTAAAAATTTACAAGAGTAAATGGAAGAGATTTTCATATTGGGCAGAACAAAGACAGCTGGATCCCTTCACGGCTCCAGTTCCTGCTATATTAGTTCTTCTGGCTTCAGTTTTTCAAGACGGTGACATTTTCTCCACCATAAGTCCAGCTTGCAGCCATCCCTAATTACCACATAGGATGTAATGCCTTCCCCCTAGATTCTAACATTTGTAAGGCATTTCTGAAGTCCACTCTTCTGCTTAGACCCCCAGTAAGAGACTACTCCAGCCTAGGATTTTGCTGTTTTGTTACAAACCTCCTCAGACTCCCTTTGACCCTTCGGCTAAGTCAGATGTAAAATCTCTCTTGGAAAACAATTTTTCTGGTTGCCATTACATCAGCAAGGCGAGTTTCTGAACTTCCAACTACTCTCTTCAAAACCACCTTATTTGTTTTTTCCACAAAGACAGAGTGACATTACGTATAAACTGTTCCTTCCTGCCAAAAGTTGTTTCTGAGTCAAACATGAATCAAGTTATCAATTTACCAGTCTGCTTTCCAAAATTTGACAACAATGCAGAATGCATTCTACATCTTTTAGATGTACATAGACAACTTTGTTTCTATCTCCATAGAACAGAAGTATTTTGAAAAACTGATCAATTATTTGTTTCCTTTGCTAAAACAAAAGTGGGAAAACCAGTATCTAAAGTTACCTTAGCTAAATGATTAACAGATTGCATTTCCTGTGCATATTCTCAAAGAGGATTGTCCTTGCCTAAATCTCCAAAGGCTCATTTGACTAAGATCAATGGCTACATCATCTGCTTTGGGCCAGAGCTTCAATTGATAACATTTGTGCAGAGGCCACTTGGTCCAGTTCACATACTTTTATTGCTCATTACAAGTTGGACATCATATCCAGGAGCAGGGCTGCCTTTGGCTCCACATTTCTCCAGAATACTTTTCCATGAGGGCCACCCAAGATTATTGTAGCTGGGAATGCTGTCCCAAATGTTGAGGAATGTATGAAAATGACAACATCAGATATTTAAGATGTTATGTAGTCCAATCTCGCCTACATTCTTACCTGTGGGTTCGGAGCCGAACCTCTGCTCAGACTCAGCCATACTCTAGCTCGAAGTCTGTCAATTGGCTGGGCTAAGAAGGTATCCCATGCTGCACTGCTCCCTTTCCCCAGATCTCGTTTGCCGCTCGTGTAGCTCGGACATGGTCTTACTCTTGGCTGTGGCTAAGTACCTTTTTTGGTCTTTATTGACAGTTTTGCTTCAAAAACAAAAGCTATTTTCATAGCTATGTGTTGTGTGTGTCTGTGTACTGATCAAACCCTTGGTAAAAAATTGTTATTTCTGGTGTTATTGTCTTTTGTGTTGTCCCGCTAACTGTTTCCCCTACGGGCTAGGCCCATTTCAGTTAGAGGACCTAGTCCGCCCCTTCTTCAGTGTTTCTTGTTAGTTAGTAGGTACATATCCTTCGGGCTAGGACCGTTTAAATTAGAGGACCTAGTCTTTCCTTGTGTTTTTTCCTGTTGAGGCCGATTAAGTTAGAGGTCTGGTGTATTTGTCTGTAGTGGCTTTTGCATAGTTCCCACGATTTATATATATCAGTGGTTGGTTTTTCTTCATCATGTCTAAGGATACGAAAGAGCATAAGCCCTCTGGCTTTAAGAAGTATTTTAAATGTGGTTATAAGATGTCCATTGCTGATGGACACACTGTCTGTGTTTATTGTCTGGGGGCTGTTCACCTCCAGGAATCTTGTACTTTTTGCCATGCATTTAGCCCACATGCTCTTCAGGAGAGGAAGAACAAACTAATTTTGAATGGACTTTTGAAACCCTCCTTCGAGGAGGATTTGGGAAGGGCTTCTAGCTTTAAGTCCTCTTCCTGTAAGGCTAAAACCTCTAAGGTAAAAAAGCGTTATCCAGCTCCATCTGCATCCTCGGAGCCTCTGGAGAAAGTAGTGAAATCTTCTTTGGCATCCTCTGCTCCACTGTCCTCGGAGCCGCAGGAAGTTAGTATATTGACTGAATCTGCTTCGGCTTCAAGTCTCTTGGAGCCAATTACGGAGGTGCTATTTCGGAGCCGGTCTCCAAATTTTAGGCCAGTCTCTCCTCCTCGTAGGTCTCCCTCCTTATCTTCTAGGTCCTCCAGGACTCTTTCAGATGTGGATGTAGATAGTGGTGCAGAGACTTCTCCAGTCACCGGTTCTGGCAAAATTGTTTTCGGCTCCAGCCCAGTCGGCTCTGGAGCCTGTCACCCAACCAGCGTCGATACTTCCTCCGATCGAATCTCAGCTTTCGGAGCCGGAGTGGTCAGCGCTGTCAGATGTTCCTAGGTCGGCTCCGATGGCCCATCCTGGTTTATTGGCTCCGGCTTCAGCTGCGACCCCGTCGGCTCCGTCCACAGGGTCCAGGACTCATGGTTCCTCGGTCAGACCCGAGGGGGAGGCCTCGGGTCGCTTTTTGGCTCTTAGCCTCCCTCTCGGTGCTTCGGCTCGGGGAAGCCTGACCCCTGCGTCGGCTTCGGACCTTGTCCCTTCTGCTCCGAGGTCTTCCACGGCTGGTCGATCTTCAGAGCCAGGGGGATCAGCTTTCGAGGCCATGCGGAGTGCACTGGCCAGGTCCTCAGTGACATCGTTCGGTGCTGACACTCTGTCCCCTCCAACTCCGGTGCGGGTCTCTGATCGCTGTGTATCTTTCGACAGTGGAGACCCAAGGCCTCAGGATACCCCCATGAGTGGTCCCCTTATTTCTGAGGGCCCCTCCGTGTTTTTGCCTGAGGAGCCACCCAGAAAAAGAACGTGCAAGAGGAAGCACATTGACTCCCAAGATGAGTCCGTCATGTCAGACACCAATCTCGAGGAATCACTGGGGTCCCCCAAGTCATCCTCTGAGGATGTCTCTTTTTCTGGCATCCTGGAAATTTTGAAGCAGAGGGGTGGCTGGCCCTCCAAAGCTCCCTTCAAGGAAGAGTCTGTGTTCCTAAAGGCCTTCGGGGCTCAGCCCCCGGCCTCCTGGGTGTCTCCACCCTTCGACAAGCTTTTAGATCTGGTTTGTCGAAGGGTGTGGGAAACCCCTGACTCTGTGGAACCAGTCCCCAGGAGACGCAACAAATTCTTGTCTGCCCCCTTTGACAGAGTTTCTATCCAAGGGAGTTCCTGTAGATGCCATGGTGGTGTCAGCGGCCACCAAGAAGGAACTGGCTGAGACTTTGTCTACCGTCCGTCCTCCTAACAAGGAGTCTAGGACCATGGACCAGTACAGGAAGCGTAGGTTTTCTTCAGTGGCCTTTACACTGCGGTCACTGAATTACATGTCTCATTTTACACGGCTCCAAAGAGATCTCCAGAAAGAGCTTGGAGGTACTCTACAGGGTAATGTTTCTGATGCGGTGGCTCAGCAGGTCAGTGCTCAGATGTCTACCCTCAACTCTATTGCTAACTCCTCCATGAGGCTGATCTCTTATGCAGCCGAAGGAGCGGGTAGAGCAGCGAGTTCCAGAATTGCTCTTAGGAGACACTCCTGGATGCGCCTCTGTAATTTTGCAGAGGCCTTCAAGTCTATGTTCATCAATGCCCCGTTTGATGGTTCCTCTTTATTCAGAAGTAAGGTGAAGGACACTCTCACTAGGTGCGAGCAAGAGGGAAAAACTCTGTCTGATGTGGAAGTCCATTTTTCCCTACCCTCTAGGCCTTATCCCAAGACCCAGAGGGGTGGGAAGATGTGGTTCAAAAAAATCACAGAGATTTTTTTCATGACGTACAAGGTGAGTCCCCCTCCAGAGGCAGGGGAGGGGGTGGTATTTCTGGTAGACGCCACCCTAGGGGCAGAGGAGGCCTGCGTAACCAGGGAGACCACGATTCCTTTCGTGGTTCTCCCCACCAGTGCTCCTGATGGGAGGCACTACTGTGCATTTCCGGAGCCAGTTGGGGGTCGCATTTCACTATATCCAAAGGCCTGGCAAAGTATAACTCAGGACCAATGGGTATTAAAAATAATTTCCGGAGGATATCGCATTTCCTTTTCTTCAGCTCCCTCTCCAATCAGAAAAATCCCAGATGTTCCACCTAATCAAAGAGATTCCACAGCTTCAACAGTTTTAAAGCTGCTAGAAAAAGGAGCCATCCAGCCTGTCCCCTCAGACCAGATTGGATTAGGGACTTACTCCAGATTCTTTTTGGTGCCGAAAAGGACAGGGGACCTGAGACCCATTTTGGATCTCAGCAGATTGAACACCCATGTAAAGAAGTCCAACTTCCGAATGGTCACGTTGCAGTCTATTCTCCCATTTTTGGGAAAAGAAGTGTGGATGTGCTCCATTGACCTCAAGGATGCTTACTACCATATAAAGATGGACAGGGCATCCAGAAGTCATTTACACTTCCAGCTGGGAGCCAGTCATTTTCAGTTTCGCGCCCTGCCCTTTGGTCTCACCACAGCCCCCAGGGTGTTCACCAAATGTATGGCAGTGGTAACGGCTCACTTGAGACGTCAGGGATTCCAAGTGTTTCCGTACCTGGACGACTGGCTCCTTTCTGCCACCGCCAGGCATCTACTCCTACAAACCAGAGACACCACGATCAATCTGTGTCAACAATTAGGCATAACTCTAAATTGGGAAAAATCTGCCTTGTTGCCCTCGCAGCGTGTCACCTTTATAGGTGCCGAGTTAGACACCATGCTCATGAGGGCGTTCTTACCAAGAGAAAGGATTCAAAGTTTACAACAGCAGGTGTACGCGTTGCTCCCTTTGAGAAGAGTGAAGGCAAGATTGATCCTCAAATTGTTGGGCATGATTTCTGCTGCAATTGTGCTGGTTCCTTTGGTGAGGCTACACATGAGGCTCCTTCATTGGCTACTCTTCGCCCAATTGTCTCTACAACATCTTCCTCTTTCTCATCTCATAATAATCACAGACAGGTGCAAGCAGGCTCTACACTGGTGGCTTCACCCCAGCAATCTCGGCGCGCGAAAACCCTTCATTCCGTCCCCTCCAATTGCCACAGTGACCACGGATGCCTCCCAGATAGGGTGGGGGGCATTATCTAGGCATGACAGTCCAAGACACGTGGCAGGAGCACGAGATGCATCTGCAGGTCAAAGTCCTGGAGATGAGAGCAGTGCTACTAGCATTGCAAGCACTTCAGAGCTCTCTTCGTCTCAGGACAATTGCGATCCACACAGACAATATGTCGGTGGTATGGTATCTAAACAAACAGGAAGGAACCAAGTCATATCCCCTTTGCAGAGAGGCTATGCGAGTGTGGCAGTGGGCAGTGGCTTCCCAACGTTTTCTTTTAGCAAAGCACATTTCGGGGAAGTCCAGTGTGATTGCCAACAGGTTAAGCAGAGTGATTCTGATGCCTCACGAGTGGTCCCTGAACAATCAGGTTGCGGAACAGATTTTCCGCAGGTGGGGTCAGCCTTGCTGAGACCTATTTGCCAGCCCCCTCAATACCAAATGCAGCAGCTACTTCACCCTTATCCTCCCTCAGGGGTAGTCACCCAGGGATGCTCTAGTGCACGATTGGCCCTCCGGTCTACTGTATGCCTTCCCTCCTGTTCCTCTGCTGGCAAAGGTTATTCAGAAAGCGCAGTATTTGGGAAGCAAAATTATTCTGATTGCTCCACACTGGCCTCGTCAAATTTGGTTTCCCTTCCTCCATCCTTACCTAGTGGACACCCCCTGGATTCTGGACCCTCAACCAGATTTGCTGACTCGCATGTCAGGGCAGCTCCATCCCTCTCTTCAGACCCTCCGGCTGACAGCCTGGCTCCTCCACTTCCATCATTAGTCAGGCTTCATCATTTTTCGCCAGACGTGGTTCATATTCTGTCTTCTTCCCATAAGCCTTCCACCAGAAAAAATCTATTCCAGCAAATGGAAGAGATTTTACATCTGGGCGCATACAAGACAAATTGATCCTTATATAGCTCCAATTTCATCCGTCCTGGAGTTCCTCTCCATGCTTTTCAACCAAGGATCAGTGGCCGCAACTGTTAAAGCCCAGTTGGCGGCTATTTCCACTTTTCACGTCACTGATGAGCCTAGTCTCATGGCACACAGACTTTGTAAGGCATTCCTGAAGGGCACTATGCTGCTTCATCCTCCAGTTTTTGAACCAGTTATGCCTTGGAGCTTAAATTTTGTTCTACAATATCTCACTTCACCCCCTCCCCCTTCGAGCCTGAAGCCACTTGTGATTTAAAATATTTGACTTGGAAGACAATCTTTTTAGTTGCCAACACTTCAGCCAGACGTGTCTCGGAGCTTCAAGCCTTATCAGTTAGACCACCTTACTTGATTTTTCATAAGGACAGGGTTTCTCTCAGACCTAACCCTTCCTTCCTACCGAAAGTGGCTTCCATCAGTAATCTAAACCAATCCATTGAACTACCTGTATTCTTTCCAGAGATGTTAAACAAGGCAGAATTTAGATTTCATCAGCTGGATGTGCACAGACAATTACGATTCTATTTACATAGAACGAAGGGTCTCAGAAAATCGGATCAGTTGTTTGTCTCATTTTCAGAAAACAGGATTGGTTCTCCTGTTTCCAAAGTCACTTTGTCCAAATGGATTTCCAGTTGTATTTCATTCATTTATGCTTCAGGGGGTAAGGATTTACCATTTCGAGTGAAGGCTCATTCTACCCGATCTGTGTCCACATCTACAGCTTTTCAGGCCAGGTTGTCTATGGATGATATTTGTGCTGCGGCTACATGGTCATCTCCTCACGCCTTTGTTACTCACTACAAGTTAGATTTGGTGTCCAGAGGCAGGTCTTCCTTTGGTTCCACAGTGCTCATGAGTATTTTCCACTGAGCCTCCCAGGATTCAGGTGCTGGGAACGCTGTCCCACGGGTAAGAATGTAGACTAGACTGGACTACATAACATCAAGAAGTTATGTACTCACCATAACGTTCGATGTATGTAGTCCATCTTGCCTCACATTCTTACTTACCCCCATCCTGAAGGACCTAGGGGTTAGGTATGGTTTCAGATTCCTTTCTGGTTAGTATGTTCTTCCTTCTCTATATGTTGTGGTATGTGGAGGAGTGAATGATTAGCTCGCAACAAACAAGATCTGGGGAAAGGGAGCAGTTCAGCATGGGATAACTTGTTAGCCCAGCCAATTGAAAGACTTTGAGCTAGAGTATGGCTGAGTTGGAGCCGAACCCATGGGGTAAGAATGCGAGGCGAGATGGACTACATACATCGAACGTTATGGTGAGTACATAACTTCTTGTTATGTATGGTGTACAAGTAGACTGGCATGGTTTTAAGTATGACTTTTTTTAGCCACCTTAAATAATCTTAGTCACAGATTGGGATGGGCACACCTGACTGGTCACAAATTACATGTGTTTGACTAACTTTGAACCTAATAGGTATAGCTGTTTCCTTGCAGGTAGACCACAACTACCTTTACCTTTACATTGTGGTCGTTTTGGTGTACTTCACTAGCGTGTATACACATTATTAATATAAAGCTAGTCACTACTGACTGTATACTTTGTATCTGCGTTTGTAGCCCAGCTGACCTAACTATTAAATAAAAATGCATTTAAAACTCCAACACAAATTTATAAAAAGTAGATAGATATCAGAACTGGTTGTTGTGATCTTAATTTTTTATAACTTCAGTTGCTGTTTTGCGTGTTGCTTATATGTAAAGAGTTAAGCAAAAAAAGCAGTGCCTGACCACATCATTTGCTTTTACTGAACTAAATGAATAAACATTTCTTAAATGAAAACATCTTTGATTTTATATGGATGGGGGATAGCTTATAATCAGTACAGAGAAATGGCAGCATAGTTTCCTGTTTTGGTAACTTTTTTCTCATGCCCTTGCTTCCTGCTTGGCTTTCTTGATATTTGTGTCTTTGTATAGCAGTTTGGTGCTAGCATGAAGCTAATTACTGGTCAAACTGCCCTTCATATGCCTTTCCCACTTTGCACATCCCTAAGTATCATTCTTAACACTTTTCCATCTATCATTTGCTCATCTTTCTCTGTCTTTCTTGGTCTTATCATGGAAGCAGACAAAGGAACGTCCCCTGTTAGTACAGGAAGAAGAAAACATAAGGAATGAAAAATCAGCTGGGGTTGCCAAAGAGGAGACCACAGAAGAAGATACTGCTCAAAAGGTTGCCATATCAATTCCAGATGGCCACCACAAAGCATCCAAATCTTGTTATCTATATTCTCTGTCTAGCATTCCTCGAGCTCCTTTCATGATGTCGTTCCTTGTTATTCTTGCATTGACCCTCTGGTGGCTAGTTTTTCTATAAGTGACGATAAGGCCATATTTCAGAGCTCTGGTCCTTTGTTTTCAAACTTTGCACTGTATTGATGTGGCCATCTGAACTCTTGAAATGTTTGTGTTTGTAGTTGTGGTGATTAAATTTAGTGGAATTGCCAATTGCTTGTGTTTTCATAAGATTACTTGGTCTGATCTTTGGGTTTAGACAGATGTAGCACATTGGCTTTACAGTCCTGGAGCACTGGATCCTAACTGCCGAAATTTTCCCCTTGTGCAATCAGTATTTCAGAAGTGCAAAACAGCTGATTAGTAAAAAGTTACTTTTTGCTTCTTATGTATAGAAACTGCTGTAGAGAAACAGCTCCTGTAATCCTGAAACATTTTTATAAAGGTTGCTTCAGAAAGCTTGTGCTATTAGCATCTAGATTAGCATTCTTGCAATTCTTCTCTTCATGACTACTAAATTTATATTAATGCACTAGCTGATTCTATTCCAAACTGAATGCAGCCTATCAGAGAAAACTGTGCAATCTTCTTTTGTGCTTTCACATTAAATTAACCCCCTAAAACCAAAATATCATAAGTATGTACTCATAAACCGAGCTCCATGACTGGTGGTTCAAAAGCCAGAAATGTAGTCTTACCCTGAGGTTCTTTGTTGTAACGTAAGGCAGCAGCAACTTTTTTTTTTCTTTAAATCTGAACACTGATGTCATCATTTTTTTCTACCAGTGTAATTCAAAACTCTGTTGCTTTGGTTGCTTATGTCATTTAGATGAAATATTGTCAAATACTAATATTGTACTAACTGCACACCACACTCTTTGTTATAGTAGTAATGAGATTATTGTAAACAGGAAGCATTTCAGTCGCTTATTTCTGCCCACAGTAAAAGAGGCACATCTTAGATAATATTTGCATTGAAGTACCGTTTCTGACCAGTACACAAAAATAGTCTGTCTTTTCTGATTTCATAATTAATTTTTCTATGTATACTTCACCTGCCACTAATTGTGAACTGACTTCTCATATAAATTGTGCATTGTGAAAATGTTTGTCAACTTGGTTGCTCTGACCCTTAATTTACAAAATGCGTGTGTTTTCTGTTTATACTTCCTTTTGTATATACCGATTCTTGCAGCTGGTTTGCTTGAATGGAATTGTATACATCTTCTAAAACAATAGAACCTTTCCTGTATATACATCATTTTTATGTTGTCTTCTCCTATAGATAAATGCAGCTTTTAATAGAAATTAATACCTTATACTTTGTACTGTGTTGTCTTTCTGAGAGCAAAACAGTTTCACATTGGTGTCATAACTTTAAATGCCAAACATGTCTTGCACAATTTTTGTGTGTTCATTTCTAAAGCACTGTTTTTCCACTAACCATCTAATCTTTTACCACAACTGATGTCACTGCTGTATACACTACTGGATGCCGTTATAATATACCATTGTCACTGAAACAGATGCTGTAAACTTCAGAAATACACATTACACGACTGCAGCAGAACTAGCCTTAATATGGTATATGATCAGCATTTTGATTACTGCTGCAGTAGCCTTAGCCTTATTGGTTATAACTTGCCAAGGATGCAACAGCCATTAAGTTTCCAGAGCTTCATGACACCTTCCACTTGTCTTAAACTGTTAGTCGACTTGAGATGAGCTGCCTAAAAAAGCAAAAAGGCATAGGTTCGAGTACAAAGCCCTTCATAGCTTTTCTGTTCCAAAGAGCTAATTTCTCTGCAGACTTTCGAGGCTTGTGCTTCCATTGCTGGTTAGATGAGTTGCCTTTGGGGAAGGACGTTCCACATTTTAAATATCTTTGTACTCTTCTGGTTAGGAAAGTTTTTTTTTTTTATCTAGGAGTTTGTGTTTTAACAGAGTGTCACAAGACTTTTATTATACTTTTAAATGGGAAAACATTTTTCTTGTCAATTTAAAAGTAGCTGAAAAACAGTTTTTTGGTAGAGAAACTGTGTTTAATACACTTTGTCAGCCCCTAAAAGTAAAACAAATTGTTTTCTACTGTGTTTTTCTTGGGGGAAAAAAGAGACTTTTTGCAACTTTAATTTTTAACCGGCTAGTGCTGCTGGTCTCCAGCAAAGAGGCACAATTTTCGGCTTGACTATGGAACAAACTACTGGTCCCACTGTCAGTCCTTCATCCAGCCACAAACAGAAATAGTTAAGCCAACAGCCTTTGACACTACAGCAAGCTAACAAGTTGCTATAGCCCCAGGTGGATGACTCTGACCACTCATCTTTTACTCTGGATCCCTCTGGTGTAGCACTTAAAGCCACTGTGGACCTGGGGTTTTCAGTGGCTGCTTGGGTCCCCTTAGTGGGCAAGGAGAGAGAGCAGGGAGGTCTTCCCTGTTTAGTCAGAATATTGTGCTTGTCCATGGGGGAAGGCTGCTGCTGCCATTAAACAACCCTGTTGGCCCCATTTTTTCCTGTCAAGATAAGGTGGTTTCTGGTAAGAGAAAAGGGATGCCTCTTTTCCTAATGAGACTCAAAATCCTGAATCTAGACAGGATGATGAAGGGACAGATGTAGGGTTTTCTGCTATGATTTCTGATTCGAAGGAGAGCAAAGTATCTTATTCTGCTTGAGAGGGTTTCTCCTTCTCTAAAACAATTTCCACAATGTACCAGTGTGTTCACTGGGAGAACACTGAGGTTTATCTGTCCCTTAGAAAATATTGTGAGCTGTTACAAATGGAATCTCCAAAACCTTCAAACTTTCATCTAATGCTGTTAGCATTGGAGGATGTGTGTCATTACCTGCAGTTTTCCTACCTGCAGTTTTCCAGATAGTCAACCTGCCAATCTTAAGAAGGCAGATAGATTGTATAAAGTTCCATAGTCTTTTAAGGTTTTATACACTCATTCAAAACCTAACCAAGCTTTAGGTGTAATCCTAATGCTGCTAAACATTTAGTTAATTCCAATCCTAAACTTTCTAACAAGAATGGGAAAATAAACTTAGTGTATGCCTCTGCAACTTTGAGTTTAAGAATTTTGAATTGTAAGGCTCGTATGTTAAAGTTTATTGTAACTGTTTTGAAAATGTGAGGAAAAATCTGCTTTGAATGGTCTTGTTTCTTCCATTTTACAGGTCACAGCTCATTGTTTAAAGTATGTGCATGACTGTGTTGATACTTGCTCCAGAACTATGGCCACTGGTACTGTTTTGAGGCGGTCTGCCCAACTCAGCACAACCTCCCAGATATGAAAATGGAAAAGTAAATTCTCCTCTAGATAGAGATTGTTTTTTTTTGGTCTCTCTGCAGCAAGAGTTATCAAAAAGTTTGATGAGAAGGATAAGCTTATACAGGGATTGTCTCAGAATTTTCAGCCCTCCTCTGTCAAATTTTCCAAGAGATTATCTAACCCCTTGTCCAGTTTTGGCAAGAAACAAAATAAACAGTTTCAGCTGAATGCTGTTAAACATACATTTGAGAAGCAATGGTAAGGGGTTTCCAAAAAGTGGTCAGGAACTCCTCAAAACACAGGACAGTCTAACAAGTCTAAAAGACTATTTAAGGGACCATGCACCCCTCCCTCCACCCTGACAGTCCCTTTTCCCTTCCAAACAGTCTGAATCTCCTTTCTCTTTCACCTCTCTCTCTCTTTGGCAACAGATAGTTTCAGAGAGCTGAGTTCTGAAGAATATTCATTGAGATTACAGATGGCAGTAGAGGAAATTCCTCCTTTCCAACAGGTAAGTCCTTCTCCACCAGACCAAACTCCTGTATTCCTCATCCTTCAGCACATATTTCCTCATAGAGTAATAGAGCTAGTTCCTCTTTCCCAGTGTGGGAAAGGTTTTTATTCAAGGATATATTTGATGCCATAAACTGCTTGGAGACCAGCTTTGAATCTTTCTTTCCTAAACCAATTTGTAATAGTGCCTTAGTTGAAAGTGCTGTCACTTAGTTTCATATGTGTGTACTAGGCTAATGTCCACAGGGGACCTTTTTAAGCCTAGCCATGCATACCTAATCTCTGACAAGTATTTGTACCCTTGATAAGTGTAAGCAGGGGCTAGGGAGATGAAACATTTACATGCAATGTCCTGAGAGAGGAATCATTTACAGGCTGCTTGTGTCCATTAGAGACATAGGTGCCAAATCAGGGATGAATTTCCTGTTCCCTATCCAGTTTTCCAAGTTAGAGTTAATTTGGGTTAGGGAGGAACTCTGGTTCACATGCATGGAAAGTCTGTTCCAGCGAAGGGATAGTCTCTCGGATACATACCTGTCTCTCCAGCAGGTCCTATTTACATCACAGGCAGAGTTTAAGTCTTTAGAATGGATAATTCTAGTCCTGCTTGTCCTGTGGATGTGTAGGATATCCATCACGGTGGGGTCTAACAATGCTTTGTATGCCAGGTATAGATCACCCATCAGCAGCCCGTTGGAGACTGAATACAGGAATAGGGCCTTAAGGCAGCCAGCACAGGGCATGTTACTTCATGTATTCTTTTAGTGATGAACCTCTGTGCACATTCCAGTTGTTGGATGTGCCTGTTTAGGTACATACCAAAAGGGGTGTTTTACTCCGTGGTAGGCCTGATGAATGCCACATAGTGGAACAAAGATCTCCTTGGGTGTAGATGCGCCATACCTTTCTTTATAAGTTACACAACATAGAATGATTTCCTCGCTATTGTAGATACGTGATTGCCAAAGGCTAGATTACTATCTGTATGTCCCTAAGTCTACTGGATCAACTGTTAGGAGTGTGTTGTCAATATGATAGTTACCAGGACATCCAAGATTACTGCACATTGAGTAACAGCTTAATTTCAGCTCTCCCAGTGTGAAAACAGAAACTCAGAAGAGAGAACCGGTGAACTCATACTTTACGGTAAATCTCAATATTTGGCTAGTAAGCACCCTACCTGGATGCCAGCAAAAAAGAAATTCAGAGAACCTAAAAGAAAATCAGTCACAAAAGGTAAGGAAAATACACTGGAAAGAATTCTGCAGCTGTTCAGCAAAAAGCAGTGAAAACTCCAGATTTGGTGCAAGATATGACTTCCAGTTCCCTAGAGGAAAAAATAAGTCAATGTACTCAGCTGATTAAAATAAATGAAACAGTGAAGGAGTATATCAGCTCAAATAACAAAAAGGCTGAAAAAAAATGGAGGACGTTTTAAAAAGATATTCAGATGAGGTAGTAAAACTGCAAAAATCAGAGTTTGAAATGAAGAAAAGACTGGATGAATATGAGACTGCTCAAGAAGAGATGTTTCAAAAAATAATAGAATTAGAGGCCAGAGCACATAGGGAACACATGAGATTTTCTGCTGTACCAGAGAAGCTGGAAGGAACAGATTGTATTAATTTTATTAAAGCACAAATAAGCAACTGAACTGGTATTCCACAGCAGGAGTTGTTAATTGAAATGGTATATCGTGTGTATGCTCCAAACCTGATCATGACAAAGCAACCTAGACCTTTAATAGTAAATATGCAATCCTACCAGCAGGAGGAGTTGATTCCATCAAAATTGTGGCAGAAGGACAAAGTACTAAAAGTGGGAGAGAGTAGAGTATTTCTGGAACATTATTACTCACTGTACGCTAGGCAAAAGAGAAGTAAATTTATTGCAGTAATCAGGGAATGTCGAGATGCAGGCATGAGATTCAAGATGCTGTACCCAGTTATTTTCTGAATATTCTTTCCTGGAGGGACAGAATCATTTTTTGATGCAGAGCATTCTAAGGAGGAAATACAAAAGCTTGTCCAAGAGAAAGGTGAGTTATGAAACAGGAGACCTGATGTTATCCTTTTCATTCTTCCTCTCTGATGGATTATTGATCTGACCCTTAGATCCGATTCAGCTGCATTTCTTAAACTTAGATCCAAATCTCCAGCTTCTATCTCTACCCATAATCCTCTACACTATCCCTATTCCTCAGATCTCATTTGCTGTCATTGCGACTGGACACGGATTTTGATTTCCTGAGCTAAAGTTAGGTGTGTGGGTTGGTTGTTTTTGCAGGTGTTAGAGCTGGTTATCCACTTTGTCTCTCTTTTTTCTTCCTGTGCTGTTGGCACTTTCTTTAATACTTTAAAACTTTTCTATATTAAAAAAAAATCTCTTTCTAATTTTTGCAGTTGTATAGTGTGGCTGCCAAGTGTAAATTTGTTGAATGGATGTTCGTACTTGTCTTTTATTTTTCTGTCTAGATAGCTTATATGACTGTCAGAAAAACCTGCAGGATTCACACATTGCACTTCTTGTGAGCATAAAATTCCAAATTCGGATGCCCAAAAGAAGTGCATCTACTGCCCTGGGGCCAGACAATCTTAAGACCCAGTGTGATGTCTGTGCAACATTTAACCCTCGCAGCTTCACTGATCGGCACAATAAGTTGATTCTTAAAGGGTTACTTTCCACTTCCTCTCCTTCCTCAGCTGATGCTCAAGTCCCCTCTAGAGCTCATAGTTCTAAAGAGTCCAAGAAGTTAACCCTTTCTGTGTCCCCGGGGGTGTCGCTGGAGCCTGAAGAAAAAATTCTGATAACTCAGCTCAGACCTCCTTGGATCTGAAGAGTATTGCCTCCAGCTCTGATCCACAGACCTTTTCGGATATGATGGAGGTTATTGCTTTGACTGGTTCTATACCATTCATTCCAGTGTTGGATCCCAGACCTGCGGCTCAGACAATTTGGAGCAGATCTCCAAGCTTGGTATTAAAGCCTGTGTCTTCTGCTTTGCCCTCTAAATTATTTCAGATACCAACCAAGCATTCCAGGCCTCATTCCTCCACTTCCTGCAGATCCTGTAGGAGCTTGATAGAGGCCAATATGGACAGGATTATGCGGAGGTTTCTCAAGGCTCAGATCCAGAGAGGGGTATTACTAACTCCATCCCCTCCCAAATCCATGAGTGCAACAGCCCAGACCATTCAAACTCCTTCTCTGATCCGACCCATGGTTTTGGAGTCCCAGGATCCAGGATACCTGAGAGAGTTTGCATTGAATCTGAGGAAGCCCCTTCCTCGACTTTTAATTTCTGTGATCAGCCCTACTCCAGTTTTGCCAAATCAAAGCGGGTCTCAGATTCGAGATGGTGCTGGATCCAGGGGGGTTGGGAACAGTTCCGATGCTGTCAGATCTGTCCTTTCCCATTGGTGCCTCAGCCCTGGACAGCTCGGGTCTGATTCTTTCTGGAGGCTGTAGACCCAGATTGGGCTCCTTCCTTTCCTCCTCGGCTCCAAGGAAGACAAGAGGGGTTTCTGCTGGTCCATCAGCTTTCTAGATTGTAGAGAGAGCCTTCTCTTTACATAGAGATCTGTTCTCTCACATCTCAGATCCTCCCCTTCATCCTTCATTGAGTCCAAGCACTGAGCCCATCATTCTTGCTCCAGGTCAGCCTACACCATGAAGCCTTCATGTTCTTCATCCTGAGGAATCCCCCCTTTCTTCCAACACCTCTCCTGAACACCCTGCAGAGGAGGTTCTCAGAAGATGACGTGCAAAACAAGGCACTTGGACTTCTCAGTGGAGTTCCTTACCAAAGACAAAGACTTTGATGAGGGAGAAGGATCCCCTCGATCGCCAACTGATGACATCTCCTTCAGAGACATCCTAGAAATCCTTAGAAAGGTGGCTGGCCTGCCCAACCTCCTCCTCCTGAAGAGTCAATGTTCTTGGAGGCTTTCAGGGTGGGCTCATCTACCTCTTGGGTGACTCCCCTGGTGGATGAGGTTATTGACCTAGTTGCCTGCCAGGCCTGGAAGGAACCGGATGCTATTGAGCCCATCCCCAAGTGCCCAGATAAGTTTCTAGTTCCACAAGCAGATAGAACACATTGGACCAAAAAGCGTCTCTCTCAGCTGATGCTGCTGATGTGGTGGCAGCCACAAAAAAGGAGCTAGCTGAGCGGATCTCCTCTGTCCATCCACCGAACAGGATGTCCAGAACAATGGACAGATTCAGAAAGCGCATTTTTGCCACAGCCACGTTCGCTGAGGTTGTTAAATTATTTGGCACAATTTACTTGCTTGCAAAGACTTGATCAAGGAGCACTCAAACTCTCTTGGCTGAGACCATGTCGGTGGAGGACCTCAAAAAGGTCTCTCCCCAACTGGTTACTGTGTCGTCCATAGCTAATTCCTTGATGAGGTTGCTCTCCAATACAGTGGAGGGTACCTTGTGAGCAGCAGGTTCACGCATAGCCATAAGGAGATATGCCTGGATAAGGTTATGGGACTTTGCAGATCCCTTCAAGGTGCTCTTTGTTAATGCATCCTTTGATGACTCCTCTTTGTTTGGGCCATTAATGAAAGACACCCTCACCTGCAGTGAACAGAATGGAAAGACCATGTCTGCCATGGGCATCGAGTTTTCTACCCCCCACAGCGGATCTTTTCTAGAAGCCATAGAGAGGGCAGGAAGACGTGGCTCCAGAAATTCTCAAGAGCCTGTCTGCCATGGGCATCGGGTTTTCTACCCCCCACAGCGGATCTTTTCTAGAAGCCATAGAGAGGGCAGGAAGACGTGGCTCCAGAAATCTCAAGAGCCTTTTCAAGACCCTCATGGGGGACACTTCCTTCAGAGGCAGAGGAGGAGGTTACAATGACAGACATCTCCCTAGAAGCAGAGGGGGCCCACAAAACCAGGGCTTCAGAAACTCTTTTTCTGACAGGTCCTATCAGCACCCCTGAAGCTGTGCCTGACTGTCCCATCTCTGGAGGCAGTCAGGGGTCATCTTTCCTTGCAACTAGATGTCTGGACAAATCTTACAAACAATGCTTGGGTGCTAAGCATAATATCCAGAGAATATTACATTCCCTTTTCCCTTCCACCTCCAGAACCGAGGAGGAAAACTCCCTGACATTCCACCCAGTCAGATGGAGTATGCAGTTCAAGAAGTCCAAAAGCTGCTACAAAAGTGTCATCCAAGAGGTCCCAACCAAACCAATAGGATTGGGAACTTACTCCTGCTTCTTTTTGGTGACAAAGAAAACAGGGGACTTAAGACCAGTTCTGGATCTAAGCAGTCTGAATTAGTATGTAAAGAAGTCAAAGTTCCAAATGGTTACGGTTCAGTCCATCCTGCCTCTTCTGAGCAAGGATGGTTGGATGTGTTCTATAGAGCTAAAGGATGCATAGTATCACATCAAAATAAACAGGTGCTCTAGGAGAGATCTGCGCTCACGACTGGGAGCCAATCACTACCAATTCAGAGCACTGCCCTTTGGTCTCACCACAGCCTCCACGGGTGTTCATCAAATGTATGGCAATCGTGGCAGCTCATCTGAGGCTCAAAGGATTCCAGGTATTTCCTTATCTGGATAATAGGTTCCTCACTTTCCCAACAGGACATTAACTTTTACAAGCCATGGATTACTTGCTTCATATCTCCAACTCCCTAGGCATCAGAGTAAATCTAGCCAAATCGAACCTGACTCCTGTACAAAATTTGGAGTTCATAGGAACTCAACTGGATACTGAGAATCAAGTGGCATCTTTTTCCCTTGACTGCATTAAAGCTCTGAGAAATCAGGTATGGGGCTTACTGCCTTGTCTGTTCCCTCCAGCAAAACTAGTGTTACAAGCCCTTGGATCATTGTCAGCTGTCATTATTCTAGTCCCTCTAGTTTGATTCTTTATGCAGATCTTTCAGTGGACGTTGGCGGTATAGTGATCTATTCTTTACCAGCTTTTATCTGTTCCTAACAAACTTGCACCAATTTGCAAATGTCAAATTTGATGGTGGATACAATCAGGCAACCTGATTTTGGGCAGGCTGTTGCCCCCCCCCCCCCAATAGCTTCAGTGACCACAGACACATCCCTGTTGAGGTGGTGAGGGCATTACAAGGGAAAGATGGTCCAAGGCACGTGGTCCCCCACAGAGACCAAGCTGCCTATCATTGCCCATGAGATGAGAGCAGTCCTCCTAATGGCAAGCCTTTCAGGACATTCTCTCTCTGTGGGGACTATTGTAATCCATGCGGATAACATGTCAGTAGTCTGGTACATCAGCAAACAAGGTGGAACCTGTTCCTACCCATTGTGCAGAGAGGCCATGAGGGTCCGGGAGTGGGCTATCTCTTCAAACCACTGGCAGACAGACTCAGTAAGTCCATTCTGATTCCTCATGAGGTGTCACTCAATCATTCAGTAGAGAACATGATTTGCTGTGGCCTTTTTTCCTTTTCCCTCAACAGCAAGTTCTTTGCTCTGATCCCCCCCTTTGGGGAATCACCGAGGGATGCTCTGGTTCACGATTGGTCTCTGTGTCTCCTATACACCTATCCCGTCTCTTCATTTGATCCTGAAGTTCCTACAGAAACCAAGCAGGCTGAAGAGCTGAGTTATACTCATTGCCCCCTTCTGGACTCATCAGGTATGTTTCCCCTTCATCCTGTCTCACCTCAAGTATCCTCTATGGATACTGGAGCCCAATCAAGACCGCCTTTCTCACCCATCGGAATTCCGGCATCCCAATTTCCACACCTTCAAGCTGACCACATGGTTTCTCCAGTTCTAGTCATAATGAGATGGTCCAGGCTTGCTCCCCCAGTCAGTGACTTTATCTTGGCTTCCTAGAAGGCTTCCACTAAGAAGGTCTACAAAAGCAAATGGAAGAGGTTCTCCGTATGGACTTCTAAGGAGAAAATTGACCCCTTTTCAGTGCCTACTTCGGCCAGTCCTGCTTTTCCTTAATATTCTTTTCAAAGAAAGAGCTAGCTTTTTTGACTATTAAACTTCAGCTAGCTGCAATATCCAATTTTCATGCTGGAAGCAAATCTCTCTGTTAACTTCCAGGTTATTTTAAGGCATTTATGAAAGGAATTGTCCTCCTTAGACTGCCCATAAAACATCCTTATCCCTCTTGGGACCTCAGGGTGGTCCTCCAGGGGTGACTCAGAAACCCTTTGAACCAGCTAACACTTGTGACATGAAGTTCCTTTCTTGGAAAACAATCCTTTTGGTAGCTATTACTTCAGCAGAAAGGCTATCTGAACTCCAGACCTTATCAGCTAGGCCTCCTTATATAATTTTCCATAAAGACAGAGTATCTGTACAAACTAAGCCATCCTTTATGCTTAAAGTAGCCATGATGACTAACATCAATCAGTCAATACAATTGCCAGTTTTCTTCCTGAACCTTGGTAATATAAGTGAATATACACTACATCTTGTTGATGTTCACAGACAACAACAATTTTATCTTCACAGAAAAAAAAAACAGTACAGGATGTCTGATCAGCCATTTGCATCCTTTTCCCCTAACCACTTATGTCAAGCAGTTTCCAAGATTACTTTGGCCAGATGGATTGCTGATTGTATTTCATTGATTTATCTTAAGAAAGATTTGTTATTGCCTCAACCTCCTAGAGCCCATTCCACCGGATCTGTGGCTACTTCATTTGCCTTTTCCTCCAGAATTTCAATTGATGATATTTGTGCTGCAACCACTTAGTCAAAGACTAATCCCTTTGTTGCACATTACAAATTGGACATGGTCTCCAGAGGCAGGGCCTCCTTTGGCTCGACAGTACTCCAGCGTATACTTCCTTGAGGGCATCCAAAGAATCACATAGCTGGGGACTCTGACCCATCATTGACGAAGAATGAAAAGGACAACATCATATTTAGAAGTTAGGTGCTTACTATAACTTGGCATCTAGTGTTTTCCATTTTCATTCTTCCTCACCTTCCCTCCCAGCCATCCCCTGGGCTTGGCACTCCCAGAAGGATCTTCAGAAAAAATTGGAACGTAATATATTTTAGGTTTCAGCCTTAGTCCTTCCTCTGTCTGTCCTGTCTCTCTTTTTCTTTGGGCAGTAAGGCAGCAAACTCAATCTGAGTAATAAGGGATGGTGTAGAGCATTATGGGTAGAGGGAGGAGCTCATGATTTGGATCCAAGTCTAAGAAATGCATCCAAGTCAGATCTGTCACCCCCTATCAGTGAGGAAGGATGAAAATGGACAACACAGATGCCAAGTTATTGTGAGTACATAACTTCTAAATTCTGCTTCTTGTTCTTCTGCAAGTTAAGGTCACAGAGAGACTGTGCCAGTAAAACTGTTTCCAGTGTTTCAATGGAAAATGCTTGAGAGACCGAACAAACACAAGAGTAGACTAGAACAGGGAGTATGTTGGAAATGAAGCAAAGACTGGAGTTGGGAGATGGAGATCAACAGGAATAAAACTAGCAACTCAGAAACTGACAAATAAATGTGGGGTACAAAGCCTTAATTATATTTGTGAAACAAGATAGAACAAGAAAACATGGAAATATTGGATTTTTTTCTTTGTTAAACTTGTAGAGGACCCTAAAGCATATGCCTACTTCATGCCATTAATGTGTGGAAGAACATTTAGGAGTAAAATGAAGGAAAGTGTTAATTTTTAAGTAAAACCAAATTTTATTCTTAGTAATGTTTTTAGAATGCATGATACAATTTGCGTGCTATAAAGTAAAGTTCTCTCATTTATTTTTGAGTCTAATGGGAATACTAAAGTAAACGGGTGCACCTGTTTTTTCCTCCTCCTTTCTTTCTCCTTGTTCAGTTTTAAGAAATGTAGGCACTGCAAAGTAAACAAAAGACGAAATGTCTGGTCAAAATAGCAGTATACAAGAAAAATCAATGTGTCTTTTCACTCTTGCATAGGGGAATGACTGGATTAAGGTCCTTTGTTTGATCTAGTAACAAGTTTTAAGAGGAACCAAATAAAAAGAACATTGTTGAACATTATAGAAGCAACTCTGCATCTGGTTCCCATGTCTCCCTACTGAGAATCTGATAAAGAGCAATAAAAACAGAATACTTATTTCTTTCAGTGGCTATGAGGCCATGTTTCTGAAAGTATTTGACTGTTTTAAAAGTCTGGGAGAATAAGACAGTCTAACAGCACTTAGAAGGACAGGCTGTACCGTGTGTCTTAGCATGGATAACCTTCTTTTTAGGTTAACCCAAGTTTGAGTGTGGCTGTCATTATGATAAAGGTGCTCCTATTAGGAGGGTCAAATTTCAATATTTGAAGCTGTACATAGTTTTGTATGTTAGTATTAATTTAATAGGTTTTAGAGTTGTTTTGTGGGTGTGTTTTTTGAGAGGTTTCAGTAAAACAAAGATTTGTAAGATGTTGACATATGCAAAAAAGGATATGACTAGAATCATTTGTATAGGCCAGAAGCATGGCCTCAAACTGAATGCCAAGAAATGCATCATTATCCCCTTTGGGGAAAAATGGTGTCCCCACTAATTATCCCATTAATAACATGCTAAGCATGCAATCAGTAGTGAGGGACTTGGGCACCCAGGTTGATAGCAACCTGACTTTTGACCACCATGTTGCCTCCATTGTACGGAAGGCTTTCTACATGGCCCACCTCATAAGTAAGGATATTTCATGCAGGAACAAGGTCAGAACATCCCTGTACTCTTCCCTTATCAGACCCATTATCTAGTACAGTGCCCCCATCGGCATGTACCTTGCCAAACACATACATCGATTAGAGAGACCACAGAGGTTCCTGACCAGGAAAATCCAGGGTGTCAAGCACTTATCCTGTACAGATAGGCTAAAAGCCCTGTCCCTCTATTCAGTCTCATACAGACTGCTTAGAGGTGACCTGTGTCTAGCATACAGGGCTGTCTCAAACTCAGCCTTGATGGAGTTGCTGCATATCCATAAATCAAGCTCCACTCGCACAACCCGCATGCAAGTTCTCAACCTAGTCTGTGACATTAATAGAACTTGGCAGGATAGACTTGTGTCCCAATGACTACCCCATCTGTGGAATAGACTTTCTCTCCATGTCAAGCAGAATACCTCACTAGCCATCTTTAAGAGAAACCTGGACGACTGGATGGGAAACAGAAAATATACCCCTGGGATCCCACCTGTGTCCCTGCTGGACAGGGAAAACAGGTGCTGACTTTGTGGGAACTTGGGTGAAATTCTTGGGCTAGGCTTATAAGGGCCCCCAGGCCAATAGCCTAGTATCTTTCTATGAACCTGAAAGATCATCCTGCTAAACATTAGTGTGTGCATGTAACACAAAAGATGGAACTAGACACTTAAGTAAATAAGCTGTTACCCATAAAATATGGGAGTAATAACTTTTTAACATAATAACAGTTTCTGTATTGTCTGTAAATATAAATTGTCTCACAGATATATACAAAAAAAAATAAATTAGTCAACTATATTAAAAAATGTAAAGTGCAAATAGCTCTGCTGCTAGAGACGCAGTAGAGACACATTTGGAAAGAACTGAACATGTGAATTTGATAGTGAAAGGTTTACCTGGGACAAAGGAAACAAGGAGTATTAATTGCAAGAGAAGCTCCAATAGTGATAGACAAGGATAAAAAAGATAATGGAAGATTTGTAGTACTAAGAAGCTACTGGCAAGGGAGGAGGATTACACTGGCATGTATATATATTCCACCTTAAACTGCTATAACAGAGCTTAAGAAACTTCTAGGAGAAATAATCCGCTTTCAGCACAGAATACTACGTATAGATGGAGACTGGAGTTTGATTTGCAGCAGTGAAGATGTGTCTGGAGGGCTCAGAAGGAAAAATATAACAAAGGGTAGATTTTTTGAAGAAAGTCATGAACATATTTGGCATGGAAGATGTGAATTCAGTAGTAGGAGTTCAGAGTGAATTTACATATTATTCCCCAAGATAAAAAAAATGGTCTAGATTAGACCGAACATATATTTCATGGAACATGTGCATTTAAAGTTTTGATACACATCCAGAAACTATTTCAGATCACGTGGCAATAATAACTAAAATAAAAATGCAGGGTAAATAAATAAAAATGAGACACTGACACTTTCCCACCTCTCTGTTTAATAGAGATTAATTTAAAGAATTGGTAGTGAAAATGATTTAGGAGTTATTAGAGAAGACAGAAATTTCTTCCAAAAATACAGCTAGGGAGTGGGATAAAATTAAAGTGGAGTTTAAAAATAGGCTGGAAAAGAAAAATAGAGATGATTAAGAACTAACTAGAGTTATTTAGGGGTGCTGACAAAGGTTGACGTATTGCAGAGTAGGGAGAATCTCACAGAACAAAAGGAGGAGCAACTGCAAAATGCTAAACAGAAAATAAGGGATTATCTGGATAATATGCATGAGTTTAGAATGAATGCTGTTAAGCAGCGGTTTTTCATAACAAGTCCAGAGCACAAAAACATTTAGCGGAATGACTCGGTCAACAGAAAGTAGAAAGGGTTTTCAAGTTTAGGGAGCCTATAACTAGGAAGATACCAAGAGATATTGAAGAGGTATTAGAAATATTTCAAAAATTTTATGAAAGTCTGTATAAATTAGAGAAGTACGGAAATCAAGGAAAAGGGAGAAATGGAATGTTTATGGAAGAATTAAATATGCCAAGGTTAGAGGTAGATGAGGCTCAATTACTAACAGGATAGGAGGAGATGAGATAAAATGGTGATGTATAACCAATCCATAGGAAAGTCCCCAGGAGTAGATGGTATTCCTGTGGATGTTTGGAAGGTAGGAGGGAAAATGATAAAGATCTGGAATGTTTTGTTTTACAGTATTTTAAGAGGAGAAGAAGCACAAACATCCTGGAAGAAAGTGGTGGTGGTTGTAATATCCGAAGAGGGTAAAGCCCCATCAGATCCAGCTTCATACGGGCCAATTTCTGTCATAAACTATGATTATAAAGTGTTTGCTTATAATGACTAAAAGAATGGCAAAGGTGATGCCAAAACTGATAAGATATGGATCAAAGAGGTTTTGTGGAGGGGAGGCAAACCTTTGACAACATTAACAGAACATTAATGATCCAGAGGAAAGCAGAATGTAAGAAAATACCACTTGTTAGTTCTTGTTGCATAGAAAGCATTTGACAGAGTAAGCTAGGAGTTTGAGCAGGGCGATTGAAGAATTTGCATTCCCTGATAAAATTATAATGTTGATTAAGAGGATATATGAGGGATCAAAGGCGAAAATTTAAGTGGGTGGGTGTTCCTCTCTGATAATTTCTGTCTGAGCAGAAGAACCAGGCAGGGGTGTCATATTTCTCTTCTGTTATTTGCATTAGATTTAGAACCATTGGTAAATAAAATAAGGGACTCAAAATTCAAGATTATAATTGCTATGGTAGTCAAGAAAAGCTGGCTGTATTTGCAGATGATATTCTTACCTGATAAAATGAGGAAAGGACATTTCAGTGTTTTGAGACAGTTTCAGATCTTTTCTGGATAAAAAAAATGAATGAAGCTAAAGCAAAGGCAATAGCTGTAAGTTATGTACCCACATGCAATTTGGTTCAGCAGTATCCATATTTATGGGGACATGATAAAAAAAAGTACTTAGGGTATGGATTAAAAAGGATTCTGGTGAGTCAGCTAAGACTATGTGGGAAGAGACTAAACAAAATACAAAAACTGAGAAATTGGAAGTTCTTTTTTATGGATATCGATAGCAAGATGTAAGCAGTTAAAATGTTTTTAGTCCCTTTAGTTTTATACACAGATCAGGCATATTTTTTATCAAACAGAGGAGAAGTTGTGGATAGTAATTAATAAATAACTGAAGGATTTTATCTGGGAGGGGAAGACTGCAGGAGTTAAGTGATATAAGTTTATTCTTCCAGTAGAACAAGGCGATCTGGGATTACCCGATTTGAAGAGGTATTTCAGAGCTACACAGTTAAGGCTCCTATACCTAGTACAAATAAAAACCTATAATTCAAAGTGGAAAGGGATGATGAAATGGGGGGAAGCTCAAAAAACAAGGAGAGAGAGGGATTTTGGATGGAAATCCTTAAGGAAAATAGCAGTAACCATACAGAATATTGTATTCATAAAGTATCAGAAAGTATTATAAGAACGAAGCCAACATGGGAATCGAGAAAGAAGATTCTGCTGATAGGGATGACTGCAATTAGGGATACACACAATAGACAAGAAGTGGTGGAATTTATTGGGGAAAACTGTGAAAAGAAGCAAGATATTGGGAGCAAATAATTAGAGATAGAAGGACAATAGAATGGGAAGAGGCCGAAAATTTATTTTGATTGCAGGCTAGAGATTGCCTTCCATATTAAGGATTGGTGTCAGAGTTTAGGCAAAGAAGAAGAAATAGGCAGATCCTGTGTGAAAGACCACCACTGCTAGAGTTTTTAGTGGAATCTTGACCAGAAAATGTTAAAAATGGAATAATTAGTAGAGCATACAAAATACTGCATGATAACTATAAGAATCAATCAGACGATGTTAAAAAGAATGAGAGATTGAATAAGCAATTCACAAAGAAACAATGGGGGATACATGTATGTCTCCCAAATGAGCAACTAAATCTAGAAGATTTAATATCTTTGCTTGGAAGTCTTTACATGGGGATTTTTTATACCCCAAGTAGACTCCAAAGAATTTTTCCTTGGGTAGATAGCAAATGTTGGCGGTGTGGTGGGAAAGAATGAGGTAAGTGGGAACATGTTTTCTGGGAGTCTAATGAGATGGCAGACCTTAAAAGTTCCCTGCAGACTACTGTATCAGGAATACTCATGGGTAATAGCTAAAACCTGGAACAACCTTCCTCCAGTCATTCACAACAAACAATGCATTGTTTCCTTCAAAACAGATTTGCATACTTACCTCCACTGTAACTGGATCTGTAATCATACTAAGCTTCCTCCTTCCATAACATAGTTCTTAGTGCCCTCCTATTATTCCCCATAATCTCTTACTTTAACTCACATTCTACTCTCTGTCTATCTCAGATACACTACCTTACTACACACTTGTCTTCCCATTTTACCCTTTACTATTAGCAACTTGCACACCTGTCTTGTATCACTCTCACCCTTTCACCATTACTGTTATCACTATCAATTTCCTACCTGTGCCATCTTATATCTTCCCCACTTTTCCTCTTGTATACTATAACTCCCATTAATGCATATTCTAATACTCAGTGTATTTTAAGCTTAGATCCTCAGCTGTAATATGTCAGCTGTATTTATACTATATTGTATTTAAGTTTATCATGTTCTTTTTATATTCTCAATGTGCTACTTAATTTTTCCCTTTGAGATTTGTATATTCTGAATGTATGTTTTGCAGTGCTCTTTATTATTCCAAATGTGTTTTTTTGTGGAGCTTTTCTCCCCTGGCCTCCACTGAAAATGGGCTCTGCTTGCCCCAGTGGACTTTCCCGGTAAACAAAAGCCAATAAATAAATAAATACTGGGTGAGCAAATTGGTATGACTAAGGAATTGATTTTTTAAGCTATGATACAGAATCGCAATTGCCTAGACATAGTAAGGGCTTGCCGAGTCTAATTATAGTGGCTGCCAAAAATGCAATTACTCGGAAATTGACAATGAAGTCTAAACCAACTTTACTAGAAGTAGTGAATATAGTAACATAGGAAAAACAACTGGAAATGGGATCTTTAGAAAATTGTAGGAGTAAATTACATAGAAAAAAATGGAAATTGTGGGAACAACTGATGCAGACGAGGCATGAGGTTTAAAAGAAGGCAGAATTTGAATGAGCTATGTAATGTTTGACTGACAGTGACTGGATAGATAAGTGATGTATAATGTTTACAACTAAAATTATGTCAATATGGTTTGATTTTATTTATATAAATGTATGATTGCCTGGATCATAGATGATAACGTATTAAAGATGTTTCTTGTTTAATAAAAAAAATGTGATAGTTACCAGGGGTGGATCACTTCCCAAAGGATACTGTTATGCATTTCTTGACATTTAGTTTTAGTCCATGGCTGTGACACCGGTTATTTGTCTGTGTAAGCCCTTCTTGGAGAACGTGTGTGTCAGTGGGGAGATTCTGTGACTGCTCCTAATTTGAAAACATCTGCAAATTTAGTCAGCCAGAGGCCATTGACATTGGTCTTGACTTGAAAAAAGTAAATGCCAAAAAGTTGCATTCCCAGGACTGATTCCTGAGGAACTGTGCTTGTGACCAGCCTCTTTGTAGAGGTGGACTCCCCAATTCTAAATTCATGGGTCCTGTCTTTGAGCCAGCTGGCTATCCACCAGGTTGAGTGGCATGACCTGCCTGTGACAAAATCAAATTGAGTTTGGGTCCAGTGTCTGGAGTTTCCTGTGTCATTACTGATCATGTACCTGATAATTCTTTCCATGGCTTTGCATACAAGACTGAGAGCTACGGGTTTGTAGTTTCTCGGGTCTATATATGGTTCACCTTTGTGCAGAGGGATGGTTGTTATTTTCCATTTGTGCAGCACAAAGCCTGTTTGCAGGCTGCAGTTAAGTAGCAATTCCAGAGGGCCTTATACGTCCTGTTTCATGCTATTTAGAAAGCATCCTGGTAAATTGTTTGGGCCTATTGATGCAGTGTTCTTGGTCTTAGAGAGAGTGAGAGAGAGAGCATTAAGAACTTAATCTCTAGTGATGCTAGAGAGAGTTATATTTGATGGTATTTCCTGATGGAAGGTTGAGGGGAGATAGTGGTTAAGTTATAGCTGAATTTTTCGGCCAGTAGATTTGCTATGCCTTCTTGCTCAAGTATAATTGGCTTCATTAACAATTAGCACTGCACGTAATTGTATATTGCTTTTGAGGTTGCAGACATAGCTAAAGAATATCTTGTGATTGTTCTTGGCCTGGGAGGCCAAATTTACCTCCGATTTGGCTTTGGTAGACTGTATTTGTTCTCTGAGTTTTGTTCAATTTGATGACGGTGCTTTTATCCTGCTGGGTGCTGCACCTCCTAATTTTTGCCATAATTTTCTTCCTTCTGTTGTACAGCCTTTTGATGCGATTCCACCAGGGTTGTTTTTTGAGATAGTTCTGTACTTCTTCCTGGTGGGTATAGCTGCCTCTATGCAGTTGTTAACATGCTTGTATAGGGTTTATGTGAACAGTTCGGCATAGGCAGTAATGTTCTCAGAGTTTATGGGGGCTTGAAACTTTCCCAGGTTATCACTTTAATAGTAGGAAGGCAGCCTTAGAGTAGATCCTGAGTATTCCAGGATTAGCTGGGATTCCGGGTTTTATTTTTACTTCAAAGGAGACCATGTTTGGTTTAAACTTACCAGAGAAGACATTACACTAGGGGACGTGCAGCATTCTCCCATATTACTGAGACCAGTTCCAATATGTTTGCAGCAATGGTCAGTGTATTGACATTCTGGTCCAAGGAGTTTGTGTTTATAAAATCCAGGAATCTCTGTGCCTGTACTTTTGATGTCCTATATGGTTAGTTAATAGTGGGGTAATTAAAGTCGCCCATGAGTATGGTATTGGGTTGGCTGGTGAATGTTTCCCATAAGTTTAAATACATTTTATGGGTTTCCTGGGTCATAGAGGGGGACCTATAGCTTGCAAGAAAGTGGTGTGGTATTTTGCCTATGATGATGTGAACATGGAGAAGCTCAAGTGCAGTGTCCTGTTTGACTAGCCTTCAGGTATATTTATTTTTGATGCTTCCACCTTTAGTCCCAGTTTGTGTAGTAGCTGGTCGAAATGTGTGGTACGCATTATAGCATTGCACTACCAGTGTGCTCTTCGTGGCTTTAAAACATGTCTCAATGACTGCACAGATGTTAGCATCATCTAGAGTGATGAGAGCTTGTAGGGAGTGGAGTTTTTTGTTTATACTCCTAGCATTAAGAAGTAACACCTTTAGATTTTCTTGGTTTTTATTTGCTTTGTTGGAAGTACTTTCAGTTTGGCATTTCCTAAAAAAGGCACTATGGGGAGGACAGTGTTTTAGCTAGTATTCAAAAGCCTGGTGGGGAGAGGGGCAGAACATCCCTGGCAAAACAACGTAGTCTATTGACCATCTCCTTCCATGCTGGGAAATATTGCACCCCCTTAGAATGACACCAGAAACTAAGCTGATTATTAAAGTCAGTCATCTTCTGTTCGTATTATGGCATCACTCTTGGGGAAGGTGAAACACTGTTCACTGCTAGGCTCATATCAGCCTGGGGGACACATTCCAAGAGCTCCATGTTGTCTGTCTTCATGTAGTCTAGCGAGGTAAATCTCCGTTCATTTACACCCACATGGACTGTGGCTGAGTCGTACTGGTCTAATGACCTCAGTGTGTGCGGAATGTTTTGCAGATTCTGGCCACTGATAAGAAACTGACTGTAGCTTTCTTCTTGCTCAGCCTGGTGAGAGGGACATCTGTGTGTCTTACAATGGAATGTCCAGTAACCAGAATGTTGGATTGTGTGGTGCCTTGTCTTATGGTTTAGAAGAGTCTCTATGAGATATGGCTGTATGTGATGACGTGGGTGTTTTGAAAGCGTGCATTCAGGGCTGCTGAGGATATTTGTTATGTGTGCTTCGTCTAAGAGGTTTTTCAGACCCCACAAAAATTCAATCAGCTGTTACACTGACAAATTCCATAAGCGATCACCTCTCTGCCTTTGCTATTTGCGCCTGCTCACACATCCCCAAAAACCACAATATCAAGCCAGTCAGAAATGTATCTAATTTCAACCCCCATACATTCAACAGCATCTTACAAAGTGTTGACTGGAGCAACCTCACATCTCTTCCATTTGACAACGCCCTGCTCTATTTTAATAATACCTTTTTGAAAATGTTAGATAGCTTGGCCCCTACCAGAACTAAAAGAACTAGGTCTAATTATGCCCCCCGGCTAAGCAAGTCAACTAAAGACATTACGACAGCCAGAGACAAAGCTTGGAAGTTCTGGCAGATACTTAACTGTGTCTCAGACTTACTCAAGTGTAAACAACTTCATAACCAAGCAAAAAAAAAAAAAAAACTTATTTCCAAAGACAAAAGAGAACACTACTGGAACCTGCAAAATAATAACAGAAGCAACCCTAAATTATTCTGGTCATCCATCAATAATGTCTTACACCCCGGCACAAAATGTAATCCATGCCAACACCCAGGCAAAATTCCCGACCAAATAGCATGTCTTTAACTCCTACTTTATTGACTCTATTGCCAAAATAACTGCCGCCTTTTTTCTTCCAAAAAATAATTCCTCACCCAACCCTTGCTTCCCCCAATATTCTCAGACTTGGCCCCTCCCCCAACTCATCTACATGTAACCATCCCACCTCTTGTCTCCTTCCACCCCTTTCAACCACAACAACCCAGAGCAACCCCCCTTCCGGCAGAATTCAGTCTCTGCACCATCCCCACCACAACCATTAAAAACTTCCTCATGAATCTAAAGTCCTGCTCTAATGCCGCCAATTGTATCTCCTCAAAGTATCTCAAAATTGCAGCTGAGTCTGTGGCTTCAGAATGAAGAAATGTACATTTCGAAAGCACTTGCGTTTGATTAAAAGATCTGCACTTTTGCTTTGAAGTTGTCTTTTGCCTATCTGCCTGCAGCCACAGGGAACATTTTGGGTTTCAGTGTTTGTGTTCCTTCTTAGGCTTAATTAACAAAGCTTGCAACTCAGAAAACATTGTCTCATCTTTATTCCTAGACCTTTCTAAAGCCTTTGACACCATTTCCCACTCTATACTCCTGTTAACTTACCAGCATAGGACTTTCAACCCCTTCCATCAACTGGTTCAACAGCTACCTTTCAAACTGGGTACATGCAGTCAAATGACAAAACTCCATATCTCCCTACATTTATAACCCTACCAGTGTCCCACAGGACTCTGTACTAGGTCCCCTTCTGTTTAACATTTTCATAAACAACCTCCATCAAGCAATTCAGCAGGGGTCTCTGGTTCATTATGCAGATGACTCCACAATAATCTGCTCTGCCGATAATCCATCCCTATTACAGCAAATCACCCAAATTGCATTCTCTTCAGTAGAGACTTGGTTCTATAGCAATCACCTTTCCCTAAACCCCAATAAAACCAAACTAATGATCTTCACTCCCAAGAAAAATACACCCATTAACATACCTAGTTTTACAATTCTCTCCCATAATTCCACTAAAATTGAATTAGTAACCCACACAAAACTATTAGAGGTAATAATTGACAAAAACCTCAGGCCTGATCTCCATATTCACAGTAACATCAGTAAGACAGGCAAAAAAATAGGTGCTCTCTGTGGACATAATGCATTCCTTTCCCTCTCCACAAAACAAATACTTGCTTCATCCTACCTTCTTCCTTCCTTACTCTATGGCGCGCCACTTTTAACCAACTTCCAGGCCTCCCTGATAACCAAGCTAGACTCATGCTACAACAAGATAGCCAAATTTGCAGCCAATAGTTGCCACTCCACACACCACTGTATTGCCCTCAATAAACTTCAGTGGTTGGAATTCCCCCACTGCTTAACCAACTAACCTTCAACAAACTTTCACTCACAAATTAATTAATAAATCTCAAGACTGCCCTGTCCTTTAGGCCTTATTCACCCACTATACCCCCTCAAGGCCCCTAAGATCTAAAAATCAGAAACTTCTGCAAACGCTCAAACCAAAACTCCCAGCTGGTCAGCATTTTTTACACTTGGGTCATGGCTAAAATTTGGAATAATCTACGTACAAGTGTTCACACAGTTCAGCCACCTTTAAAACCACCCAGCATGATCACTTCCTCTCCAAATGGATTTGTAACTGTTCAATAACTTCTGTAGCTATTACCTAAAACTTCTAGAGTCTTTTTTACATCCCATTTTACCGCCTTCAGCCACCCTTCCACTCAGTTGTGTTTTACCTAAACACTAGAGTGTCTTTTCTTCTGTCATTTCTCACTCACCCCACCATTCAAACTTATAGACTCTCCCTATCAAACTTCTCATTCTTAGCTACACCCCTCCTACCTCTTTATTCTCATACATATCATTCACTACTTCTCTTTATTTTCTATTATCCTACCCATCTACCCCAATACTGTTGTCTCAACCTGCAGTATTCTCCCTTCCTCACCTCTTTCAGCCTTCTTCCCTCCTGTACTTTCTGTTCTCAACCTCTCCCACTAATGTATACCAATACCCATTACAAGTGTGTCTCAATACATCTGTGCCACTTGCATGTCCCTTACTTTATCATAGCTTGCATAAGCTTATAGTTAAGTGTGCCATAATTTATTTTATAAAGAATTGCTTACATTTTTATCTGTGCCTATTATTGTATTTTATATTCTAAGTGTGCCTTCAATTATTGTAACTGGACTGTTTAATCTAATATCCCTGCTTAGAATTGTATTTCCTGAACTAGTTGTGTTTTAACTATGAATTTTGCTGTATTTTGTACACTGAAAATTTTGTTTTACTGACAGTTCTTAGATTCTGTACATAGTCTGTACATATATACTAACTACCTTCTGGAGCTTTTCCCCTGGGCCTACACTGAAAATGGGCTCTTTTTGGCACTGTGGACTTTCCTGGTAAATAAATATAAATAAATAATAAATAAAAGATTACGTTTGTAGCGTCCCCCTCATTTCATATGTAATTAGCCTTAATTGACCTGCTCTAATTTCTGTGTGATTCAGAAGAGACACAGCTGTTCTTTTTCCTAGTTTAAGTATGCATTATGCAATTAAAAGTAGAATACAAATAAAACAGTGTAAAGAAAATAAACCACAATGTACAAAATAGAGGAAGGCTGTGAAGCAGTACAAAATACGAGAAAGCAAAAACAAACTAACCTTTTCTTCATAGCACTTCACTATTTGTTACCTCTTCTTCCTCATTTAAGTTTTCTGGTAGCACTAGATTTAAACATTTATCATTATATCCCTTTTCATCTATATTTCAGGCTGTTTCTTAAGGTTTTCTGTGTCTGAATTACATTATCAATTCTCTGCCATACCCTTTGGACTATCCACTGGACTAAGTGTTCACAAAGTATCTAGCTCCAGTTATATCTCTTTGCAGGCTACAGGGTATCCCCAATTTTCCATATTTAGCTAACTTGCTTTTTCAATGTGTCAGGAATCTGTTATACAAGCTGGCATTAACAGTAGAACATTCAGAAGTCTCTTGACTCCATCACACAGGATTGTATTCTTGGGATGTCTGCTAGACACACCAGTTCAGAGAGATTTCCTTCCACTTGAAAAAATAGGAAAAAAATAGATCTAGAGCTACATCTATATTTATTTCTAGGGTTTTCCACTCAAACTTTGGTCACTGCAAGAGAACACCTCAGGATTTTGGGTCTCGTGATACTCCTCATATGTTCATACTAGGCTGTCTGCCCTAGGGCATTTATAAGCCTAGCCAGAGTGTGTTTGGCTTTCGCCACCCATTTTAAATTAATTTTGCTATGCCTATATATGGTTATGAATCTGTCTCTCCAGCATGTCCTATTTATTTCAGTGCTGAGGTTCAAGTCTCTCGAGCGCGTAGCTCGATGGGATTTGGATTTTCTGAGGTGCAGCATGTCCATTAATTCGGGGTTGGACATGGCTTTATACGTTAGGCACAGATCGCCTCTGAGCAGGTGATATGCCACTGAGTAGAGCTGGAGTTTCTTTAACCGGGCAGCATATGGCATCTGTTTGAGCCCTTTGATCCTCTTGGTGAGGTACTTTTGGGGTCTTTCCAGTTGCTGCAGGTGTCTGGTAAGGTACATCCCAAAAGGGGCATTGTACTCAATTATGGGCCTGATGAGGGATGAGTAAAGAGGCACGATGACCTCCCCTGATCTAGATGTGAAATCCCTTCATGATTAGGTGGGCTATATAAAATGTTTTTCTAACCACTTTGGCCACGTGGTTGTCAAATGAGAGATTGCTATCAACTTGGGTCCCCAGGTTCCTAATGACTTCTTCTGTACTTAATGGATTACCACCTATGTGGTAATTTGTGGGCACTTTGTTTTTGCCAAAGGGGATGACTATACACTTTTTGGCGTTTAGCTTGAGGCCATGGCTCTGGCACCAGTTGTCTGTTTCTATGAGGCCCTTTTGGAGGATGCTTGTGTTGGCTGGAGAGTTGATTATGGCGCCCAGTTTGCAGTCATCTGCGAACTTGGTCAGCCACAGTCCTTCCGTGTTGGCCTGTACCGCCGAGAAATATATACCGAACAAGAGAGGTCCCAGGACTGAGCCTTGTGGGACGCCACTTGTAACTGGTTTGGAGTCTGACATGGCTCCAGCAATTCTAACCATGTGGGTTCTGTCCTTGAGCCAGTTTGCAACCCATCTAGTGACATAGGGGTTTATATTTAAGCTGGTGAGCTTATCTATAATGCCCGAGTGGGGTATTGTATCGAAGGCTTTTGCGAGGTCCAGGTAGGCTGTGTGGACCACCTTCCCCTCGTCAATGGCCTTGGTGACTGTTTCAAAGAAATTGACCAGGTTTAAGAGGCAGGATCTGCCCTTAACAAAGCCAAACTGGGTAGGATCCAGTGTCTGTAGGTCCCCAATATCTTTATTTGTGAGGTCCATGATGATCCTTTCCATAACTTTGCAGACCAAGCTAGTCAGGCTTATGGGGCAATAGTTTCCAGGATCCGTTGAGGCACCACCTTTGTGGAGAGGGACCACTGTTGCTGTACGCCACTCTTTGGGTACATATCCTGTAGTAAGGCTAAGATTGAACAGTAGTTTTATGTTTGGGTTTAGCTGTTCTTGGAGTTCATATAGGACGCAGCCCGGGACACCACCTGGTCCCATTGCTGCTGTGTTTTTTGCTTTGGAGAGGGCGGCTCTTACCTGAGCATCTGAGATGTCAGGGGGGGGCAGCACTCTGTTGGGATAGATATTTGTCCTTTGGGGGAGAAGTTTGCACTGAACCTGTCAGCTAGGATGTTGGCAATGTCTGTGGGCTCGGTGTATTTTTTGTTATTTTGGACTAATTCTGAGCATATCTGGGAATTCCCACCCAGGTTCCTAACATAACTAAAGAAAGCCTTGTGATTATCCTTAGTGTCCTGTGCAATTTTTCTCTCAAAGCTGGCCTTAGACGATTTTATGAGTGCCCGTAGTTTTTTGCTAATACTGATCAGAGATGCCTTCCCTTTTTGGGATTTTGCTCTATCATGTAGTAGCTTCCTCCTTCTGTTGTATAGTTTGTTTATGGCTGGGGTCCACCAGACAGGACGCCTGCCTTTGGAGGATTGGGTCTTGGTTTTATTTGGGATTGCATGATCCATGCATTCCTGAAGGTGTTCATAGAATGCGTTTATAAACGATTCTGCGGTCTGGGCCGTATTTTCCACAGGCCCGGGGGCTTTGAAGGATTCCGCCTCGGTTTTGAGGCGTGTGAAATTTGCTTTAGAGAAGTTTTTCACTGTGGTTTTCTGAGCAGGGGGTGGGGTCGGGATGTGAATATCCAGTGAGATTAGTTTATGGTCTGATCTTACCAATGAGGGATACACTTCTGGTCTGGAGCATAGTGTCCCCATGTTGGTGATGATCAGGTCCAGTATGTTTTCCCCTCTTGTGGGAGTGGTAACAAGTTGTTCCATAGCATTTGAGTTTATAAATTCTAGGAACCTTTAGGCTAGAGTGTTGGAGCTAGAGTAATGCTCCACATGAGAAAGATACAGCATTTATTTATTTTTACATTTGTTTATTGGGAAAGTCTAACTGGGCCTGGATCCCATTTTCAGTGGAGGCCCGGGGAGAAAAGCTCCAGAAAGATTAGTACAGTAAATACAATACACATGTTAAAGTACAGTACAGAGTCAAAAGTTAAAGTACAGTTTCAAGGCCAAGAAATGAGCAAAAAGTAAATATACTATAACGAGTACAGTGTATTACAATAAAAAGTACAGCTGAAAGGACATTTTGTTCATTAGTGTCTGATGTCTCTTTGGTCCCAGCACCAACACCTTTATCTTTTCAGATCCCACTGTTGGGGTTTGTCAGAAAAGAAGTAATTTGGTGTTGACAATAGATATCCCTAAATCCAGGTCTCCCTGTCTCCCTTACTCTTCCAAAGCAGTCAGTCACTACAGATGCCTCAGATTTTGCCTGGGGAGCAGTTTCGGGGGGGGGGGGGGTAAAGTGCAAGGTGTGTGGAACAGCAAGGACAGATGCAAGCCTATAAATGTAAAAGAGATGCTTGCCCTGATCAAGGCACTCAACTCTCTTAATCATCTTTGGCCCCTGGGACCTCTTCAAGTTATTGCAGACAGTACCACTCGTGGTACATCAACAAGCAAATGGGAACCAGGTCATACCCCCTCTGCAGATTAACCATGTTAACTTGGGATATAGGTTCACAGCACATGCATCTTACATTCCTTCAGAACAAAATTGTGTGGCAAACAAGCTGAGTAGGACCAGGGCAGACCCTCACAAATGGAAACTGGATTTGGGGGTGTCTTCTATGTTGTGATCCATCACAGGCATACCTCTCAACCTCTTTGAGTAAGAAATCAGGACAAAACTGTAAAGACTGGTAGAGATGAGTGAAGGCTGCCAGGCTAGCCAGATAGAATTGTGCAGGTAATTATATCATTTGTAAATATGAATGTTGAACTTCAACAATGTGGCAGCATTGCCCTCTGCTGTAAAAAAAGCTAAGTCAAGCATTTCATGTTGGTCCTTTGAAATTAAAATTACTTTGTCTGTTCCTATGAAGTTAGAATTTGGAGTCTGAGTCAGGAGTAAGCATCCTGCCTATTGTTTTAAGGCTAAAGTTAATGACCAGAATTTACATGTGGAAGTTCCTTTGTTGCTCTAAATGTAAATGCAGTTTCTGTCAGCCTGGGAACACCAGGAAGGGTGTAAAAGATGATGTAATGTTTATCAGAACTGCAATAGCAATGTGTGCTCTTAAGGGAAATTGCACTTTACTTTGTGTATTTGTTATCCTTTCCTTATATGAGACACCCTCTCTGGTGTTAGTGGTGAGGATTGAGGCTCCTTGATTGCTGGGCCAGGGCACAGGCATCACATATTAATTGGTGGCAGTGGTGGGATATCCACCTTGCATATTAATTGGTGGCAGTGGTTGGGATATCCTCACATATTAATTGTTTGGCAGCAGTGAGATATCCACATCACATATTAATTAGTTGGCAAGTACTAAATGGCTTGTAGTGGTGTGAGTAGAGTGAATCCTGTAGCTTGTGTACAGTGAGCTTTGAATGTGTTTTGTACTCTAAAACAGCCACGCAGTGAATACTCAGAGTTCAGATCACAATTGTTTTATTTCTTTTGTTAGCTTAGTTAGTCAGGGTGAGCAGGCAGCATGTCAGCAGAGGTGTATGGAAAGCTGACAAGGAACCAACTGGCGGAGATGTGTCAGGCTAGGGGACTGGTGTATGGAAACCTGACTAAGGCAGACCTGATTGCAGCCTTGGTTATAGCTGCATCAGAAAACAGCAACCAGGAGGACAATCAGACTGGGAGTGAATATATAATTCCCTTGGAGAATGGACAGCTCAACCTTTCTGCAGTGGACTTAAAAATCCAGCTGGAACTAAAGAGACTTGAGTTGGAGGCCAGGCGTGTGGAATTAGAAGCAAATGAGAGACTGTGATGTTTGCAGGCTGAGGAGAATGAGAAACTGTTATATCTGCAAGCTGAGGAACAAGAGATACAAAGGCAGCATGAGAAGGAGATGCTGACTCTTTTCCAGAGTCATGGAGGTAATGGGGAAGGGAGTAACTGGACCCCAGAAGCACAAAACGTCAGTAAATTTCTTCCACAGTTTAAAGAGGGGGATAATTTTGATAGTTTCATTCATATGTTTGAGAGGGCATGTAAACAGTATGAAGTTGACCAAGGGCTCTAGGTACGGTTCCTGACCCACTTACTCCATGGTAAAGCTGTAACTGCATTAGCTAAAATGTCTGACGTTGCAAGATGTTCATCGTGTTTCACTGTTGCAGTCCTAACCAGTGGGTTATCCGGCTCCCGGTAGCCCTCGATCAGCAAGAATACCAAATGTAAGTAAATATAACATCGGCTGTTGTCGGTTGTAAAGGACGTCAGGACGTCCAATACAAAAGGAGGCTGCCGACGTCACTTCCTCAGTCTTTCTCATCATAACAGTCAGGAGTCCCCAAAAAACAAGGCTTAAGCCAAAAGAAACTTTGGCAAATAAAACCAGATTCAGCCTGTACCTTAGGAAAGGAGAACAGGAAAGGACCAAAAATGGGGGGTAGTAGGGAGGGAAACCAGGACTGTTAACTCCATGGTGGAACTGCTGGGCAATCAGCAGGGGCACAAATTTTACCATGATGAAACCTTACCATGATAGGGAGGCCCTTGTGCTGAGCATTTGCAGTGGATTGCAGGAGGAGTCTGAGGGAGATCTGGGGACTGATCTCCTCAGTGAGGTTCGGGCTGACACCTCAGTGGAAGGGGTAGCAATGTCCCAGCAGCTATCTCCTACCCAGGTTAGAGAAATCCAAGCAGTATTGCAGGAATTTGGGGACATGTTCACTGGGAAACCAGGGTGCACCCACCTAGTGCAGCACCAGGTGGATACAGGACCTCAAAGGCCTATAAGTAGGCCCCTTATAGGTTGCCTGAGAGAGTCAGACAGACCCTGAGGGAAGAGGTACAGGAGATGTTGGAACTAGGGGTGATTCAAGAGTCCAGCAGTCCCTGGGCCTCCCCAGTGGTGCTGGTGCCAAAGAAGGATGGCAGCACCAGGTTCTGTGTGGACTACAGCAAACTAAATAGTCGCACAGAGTCAGATGCTTACCCCATGCCTAGGACAGATGAGCCCCTAGAGCAGCTGGGTGGGACTAAGTATCTTGCAATCATTGATCTTACCAAGGGTTACTGGCATGTGCCCTTGACTCCCACTGCTAGAGAGAAGTTGGCCCTTGTGACTCCTTTTGGTTTGTATGACTTCACAAAGATGCCATTTGGGATGGAGAATGCCGTAGCGACTTCCAGAGGCTGGTAGATAATGTCCTAGTAGGAGGGTATGCCCTTGCTTACCTGGATGATATTGCCATCTACAGCCATTCCTGGCCAGAGAACCTTCAGCATCAGGGAGGCTCTGGGCAGACTACAGAGGGCAGGGTTGACCATTAAGCAGAGCAAATGTCAGGTGGGTATGGCAGAGGTCTCCTACCTAGGACATAGTGTGGGGAGTGGTAAAATAAGGCCATTACCTGCCAAAGTGTAAGCCATTCAGGCATGGCCTACACCTGTTACCAAAAAGCAGGTGAGGGCATTTCTAGGGACAGCAGGGTACTACAGAAAGTTTATCCCCATTATAGTACCATAGCTGCTCCCCTCACAGACCTGACAAGGAAGAACAGGCCAGATTAAGGTAGTGTGGACCCCAACATGTGAGCAGGCATTCCACAGAGGCTTAAAAGAAGCTTTGGAAGGACCTCCTGTGTTAGCTAGTCCAGATTACAGCAAATAATTTGTTGTGCAGGTGGATGCTTCAAGCCATGAGGTGGGGGCTGTACTTAGCCAGATTTCTTCAGAGGGGGAAGAGCATCCAGTGGTTTATCTCAGTAGGCTCCAACCCAGGGAGGAATGCTGTGCAGCTGTAGAAAAGGAATGTCTAGCCATAGTGTGGGCACTGCAGAAACTCCAGCCTTATCTGTATGGAAGGAACTTCACTGTTATGACAGATCACAACACCCTAATATGGTTAAACAGAGCCAGTCAGCAAAATGCCAAGTGCTAAGATGGAGCCTGGAGTTGCAAGCATATATGTCAGTGCAGTACCACAGTGGGAGTAGCAATGCCAGTGCAGATGGGCTCTCAAGACAAGGAATGGGGTAGGTATACTCCAATAGGCCTAACCCTCTCAAGCGGCGTTTCTCAAGGATCACTTGAAAAACTAGCTTGAGTTCTCTGGTGGGGAGAAATGTGAAGCCTGGTAGAGATGGGTGAAAGCTGCCAGCCTAGCCAGATAGAATTGTGCAGATAATTCTATCATTTGTAAATATAAATGTTGAACTTCAACAATGTGGCAACATTGCCCTCTGCTGTAAAGAAAGCTAAGTCAAGCATTTCTTGTTGGTCCTTTGAAATTAAAATTACTTTGTCTGTTCCTTTGAAGTTAGAATTTGGAGTCTGAGTCTGGAGTAAGCATCCTGCCTATTGTTTTAAGGCTCAAGTTAATGACCAGAATTTACATGTGGAATGTCCTTTATTGCTCTAAGTGTAAAATAATGTAAATGCAATTTCTGTCAGCCTGGGAACACCAGGGAAGTGTAAAAGATTATGTAATGTTTATCAGAACTGCAATAGCAATTTAAACAGAGAGAATCAGAAGGCATTAAGCATTTTTGTCTGACTATCCAGCTCACAGCACTGCCTGTTGCTCTGTGTAAGTATGTTATTTTAGAAGTGTGTTTTCTTGTAGATAGCTAGAAGTATTAGACTAATTGTTTTTCTGTGATGTCAGAACTGTACTAGTGATTTATTTTAAGTATTTCTGTGTGATCTCTGAACTTTTGACTAGCACTGACTGTGTAGTAGAAAGTATTGTCTTGTGGTTTTAATTATTTATTATTAAATATTTTAAAACATTTTAACTGTGGCTGGTTTTCTGTAGAGATAAGTTAAGCTCTAAGAGTACATTGCATGTATATAATGAATCCTGTACCCAGGTCACTCTAATAAGCCTTGAGACTGTTTAGTCACATCTACCAATTGGATAATATTATTACACAGTAATAATTGGACACCCTTTTAAGGGCCTTTGAGTAGCTGATAATTAGCTGGGTGGTAGCAGGGTACTACCGTATAGTTTGGATAAAAGGGGCACAGCTGGAGAACTTGTGCTAGCCAAGGCCCCCAGGAGTGTGTGGTTGTATAAACGTATCTCAAAGTGTGTGTGTCAGCTACTTGGGCAGGGACATGAAGCACTGGCTGGACAGAGAGGGTGCTGGAGATTTTAGCTTGTCCAGCTAGGCTGAGATCTGGACCCTATAGCTGTGCCAGTGGGGAGTCTTATTGGGGACCTGGGGAGCAAGGGAGCGACTAGCCCTGGACTGACTGTGATCTCTGTGTGCTCTTAAGGGAAATTGCACTGTACTGTGTGTATTTGTTATCCTTTCCTTCTGGTGTTAGTGGTGAGGATTAAGGCTCCTTGATTGCTGGGCCAGGGCACGGGCGTCACATATTAATTGGTGGCAGTGGTTGGGATATCCACCGCACATATGAATTGGTGGCAGTTGTTGGAATATCCACCCCACAAAAGCCATGAAAAAAGTGGTACAAATAGGGACAATTTTTAAATATTTCTCATACAAGCTTAGAAAGTTGATAGAATAACAGGTTTTGCATTAGCATGAATTTTCTGAAGTCTAAAACTCAAATGTCTGTCATTATTTACTAACTTCAGTCTTTAATGATTTGCCACTAATTTGCCAGAAAGCCATAATTTTATGAAAAATGGACCAAAAAGTATAAGGCAAAAATCTGGAAATTCTGCGAAAATCTGTATAGTTGAGAGGGTACGTCTGTGGGGGGAGTTCCCCACGTAAACCTCTTTGCCTCCTCTCCATAATCAGCTGGCAAAATTCTGTTACAGGACTCCACAAAAGATGGCCTGGAAGACAAATGACTTTTTCTTTTCCTTGGACAAGAGTGCTTCTGTATGCTTTTTTTTTATTTATTTTAAACCCTTTCCACTGATATCCAATGTACTTCTGTAGATTCAGATGGAATCTGCCAAGATCATTGTGGTGACCCTCTTCTAACCCAGTCAACGATCATTCTCCCTTCTTTTGGAAACTGCTATGGGCAATTGCCACAAGCTCCATCACAGACTGGATCTACTTACACAAGAACAGAGATGTTTGATACACCCTGACGACTGACCAACTTGAATTGACTACCTGGGTGATGGGGTCTTAATTCCTTTTAGGCACCTGTTTACTGAGGACATGCAGCAGGTACTAGTATAGACAAGAAATCGTGCTTTCTATAAAAAATATATTAGAAAATAGAAAAGGTTTTCTAGTTTGTGCCAACAACCTAACCAGCAACTCATTCAGAGCTAGTTGTTCTTTGGTTAAATAATATCTGTGTGAGTTGCTATCATAGGAGGTTACTAGGCTATAACAGCCTTGGGGCCCTTACAAGCCGAGCCATGTTCAACCCATGTTCCCAAGAGTGTCTGGTTCAGACACTAAAATCAGCACCTATTGCCCCTATCCAAGAGGGACACAAGTGTAACCCCTGGGGTGAATTTCCGTTTACCTATCCAGGTGTCCAGAGTACACAAAATAGGGCCAATGAGGGTCTTTGTTTAGCAAAAACAGGAGGCTTTTTCCAAAGTTGGGGTAACCTCTGTGAGACAAATCTCTCTCTCCAGCAAGTTCCGTTGATGTCACATACCAGGTTAAGGTCCTTTGAGCGAGTGGCCCATGTGTCATTTGACTTGCGAATGTGCAGCATTTCCATTAAAGCTGGGTCAGAGATTGCTGTATATGCATGGTGCAGGTCACCTCTGAGCAGTCTGTACAGCAGAGTAAAGAGACAATGATTTCAGTTTGTCCACCTCTCTTTTCTAGAGGCAGTGCCCTTACTTATGAGAGGAACAATATGAATTTCTTTCTTATCACTGTGGAGACATGATGAGCGAAGTTAAGGTTGCTGTTGACCTGTGTGCTCAGATCTCTCACCACTGACTGTGTGCTTAGGGTATTATTGTTGATGTGATAGTTTTCAGGAACATCACCCTTGCTGAAGGGGATGGTAATGCATTTTTCTGCATATTAATACCATGACTTTGGCGCACCAGTCATTAGTCTGCGTTAAGACCTTCTTGCAGGATGATTGCATAGCTAGGGGTTTCAGTAATTGCTCCCAGTTTGAAGTCATCAGCAAACTTTGTCAGGCACAGTCCTTTAGTTCTAGCCTGTACTTTGGAGAGAGTAGGGATCCCAGAACCGATCCCTGTGGAACACTACTGTTTATATGTCTGCTGGATGAGGTGGAGTCCCCTATTTTGACCATATGAGTTCTATCAGTGAGCCAGTTTGCAACCCACCTGACAGTATATGGGTTGATACCCAGCTGGGTGAGTTTATCAATGATGCCTGAGTGTGGGGGATTGTGTCAGAGGCCTTAACTAAGTCTAGGTAGGCCATATGCACAGATTTGCTGTCGTCTAGCGCTTTGATGACTGTCTGGAAGAAATCCACCAAGTTTAACAGGCATGATTTCCCCTTGACAGAGTCAGACTGGATGGTTCAAGCGTTTGGAGATTTCCTATATCTTTGTTAATTAGGTCCATGGTGATTCGTTCCATGGCCTTGCAGATAAGGCTGGTCAAGCTAATGGGTCTGTAGTTCCTGTGGTCCGTGGAAGCACCCCCTTTGTGCAATGGGATAATGGTAGCTGTTTTCAATTCCACTGGGACAAAGCTAGTGCCCAATGGTGATGCTAATTCCTGTTGTAACCCATGTGGAACTCAGCCTGGGAAGTTGTCTGGTCCCATAGAGGCTGTGTTTTTGACCTTGGAGAGGGCGTTTAAGACCTCCTCGGAGATACTAGTTGGGGATAGGTGTTTAGGGATGCTTTGGGGTATATGTGGTAGGGAAAGGGGAATGACGTTTTCACTGAGCTTGTCAGTAAGCAGGTTTGCTATATCCACAGGTTCTCTTGCAAATCTGGGCATTACCTTTGAAGTTATGGATATAACTAAAGAACACCTTGTGGTTATCCTTAGTTAAGGAAGCTAATTTGGATTTATATGTAGCTTTGGAGGACTTCACTAGGAGTCATACCTCTCAACCTAGAAACATTAAAAATCTGGACAAAGGCCCATGAAAAGTAGGTACAAATCTGTACGCCTATTAACATAACATTTGCATACATAATTATTTAACCCTGCCCACTCCGATGAAATTGTGGGATACCAACATGAATGATGTCACTAAATAACAATAAATGACAGATATTTGAATTTCAAACTTCATATCCCTCAGAAAATACATAATAATGAAAAACCTATTCTAGCAACTAAGTAGTTTACAGGAGCAATATTTAAAATCTGTCCCTATTCTTGGGCCTTAGTCCCACCATTATTTTTGGCTTTGTCCAGATTTCTTGCTCTGAGAGATTGAAAGCTATGACTGCAATACTGATCAAATTGTATGGAATATTCCTCATAACCAAGTTTGAAGATTATAAGGAAAAAGGAAGTCTAGAAGAAAAAAACTAAATTTGAGAAACAAAGTCTTAATGCTATTTCTAAATCATGGCAGTTGACAACAAGCAAAGAGATCGAAAGGTGGTACAAGTACAATTTTAGTCACTAAACCGAGCAGTCAGTATTACCGATAAATGCCCTTCACGCTTGGCTGGTTTCCACTCCACTCCATTAAAAAAAAAAAGACCATACACCACAGTACTGCTGTTTAACTGTTCCATCTGGTTAATGGTTTGGCATCATTTTATGTCTGACAGGTACATCATTTGTAATTCAACATTTCACACAGCCCCAGTTCAACAAATGATACAAAACACTAATGAAAAGACACACTCTGAGTATCCACTGTACTTGCAGCTGCAAAATTCTAAACCTTGCCTTTTAAGCTCTTCTGCGAATCAGTCACCTTATAGCACTACGGCACGTGCACTCTGAAGGTAGAGAAAACAAACATCAACACTGGATAAAAGCTACGAAATAACATCGCAAATTATCAATAAAAAAGTAAAATAAAGTGCTTCACATCACACTTACCAGCTGGTGTAAACACCACAGGCAGGCATCCTACCTCGTCGTTACACACCATAATAAAAGACTCCTTTCCCCATAATATTCAAACTGTTAACCAAACCCAACAACCTTAATCGACCTCCTCCTACAGCTGTTAAAAAATAAAACAAATTCAGCATAACTGAATCCCGCCACCACCCCTTCAAGAGTAATCCCGGTCCCGGCGTATCTAGGTGCGCATAACTATTGGTCAAGTGAAAAACTGACCTAGCCAGTCATTTACAGCAAAAGGTGAGACTCCCACAAGGAGTCTACTTTATCAATCTCCCTCTACCTACTCTCTCATCTACTTTTACTCCCATTTATAACATCTGTAACCAAACTGTCCATGCAAACTTCTACAAAGTATTTACGGACTCTTACAATTTATTACCTGCAGTTACTAAGGTTAGCGATAATTTTACTTGAAGTTTGGAGGACTGGTGGTCTCTTAAAGTTATGCTTACAGTCAGGGACACCTACAAAACATCACACTCTGGATCGGCATTTATACCAACAAGGGTACACTATAGGCCTATTTCAGCAGACTCGACTCATGCACCTGCAAAGTGCGAACTGATGGCTAAAATTGTTAGACTATTGGTTCGGCACTCGGCAGATTGCAGACACAGTTTCTGTTAGGCAAGTCAGTGCGATAAAGAGCGGAATTTTTTTTTTTTTGTTTTGCTTAGCCGGAGCCGGAGGACAGAGGAGATGGTAGGGGTGGTCATGGCCAAGCCACAAGAGAAAGTAAATTCCTGAATTCTGGCTGGGACAGTGAGAGTGACTGGCGGGGCAGAATCAGATCATAATTCAGAACACAGGTGGGCGATGGGCAGACCAGACAGACTAGTCTGCACTGCAGTGCAGAACATGAATTAGTACAACAATGTTACGTACTTGGCAGAAGTTAGAACCAGAACCTAAAATGAAATTGTAAACAGTGTGAAACACTGAACAGCCCTGGCTGCAAGACAAGCTCCTCTCACTGCTGTGTGCGGCCGCAGCTGCTACTGCTAATCCATTTCTTTCCATTTCTGTTCCAAATTCAAATTCAAACAGGCAGACACTACAGTCTGACTCATGAAGTTAACATCACCATGCACGCCCCTGCATGCCTGCAAAAAAAATAAAATAAAATAAAAAATAAATAAAAATATATATAAAACTGAAAAAAAATCGGAATTGAAGGGGGCCATTCAGTAAATCGTGGCACCCCATTATTTTGCCCTCAAAACCGGTAAATGCAGAGTAATTCGGTATGGTTGAGAGGTATGCTAGGAGTCTTGTTTGCTTGTTTAAGTTGTGGAGGGCGTATGTTCAGTTTTGAGACTGTTCCTTCCTACTCTTATCAGTTTCTTTCTCCTATTGTATAGCCTATTAATGGGGTCTATATCACATAATCGAATGATTAATTCATCGAATACGTAATAGTCTACCCTGAAATCTCAAAGTAATAAAATGCCGAACTGTTAAAAACGCGAAAAGAATGTTATCGAAACGTTTTAGTTGGCCCACTGGTATTAGGTGAAGTAGGACGTTCTTGCGTCACTGCTAATCTTTTCTTTTTTAAATATTAAAACAAAAATTACTATTATATAAAGTGGTAAACAGAATACATATCTAACAGGTAAATGCAGTAAATGTGCATTATGTTCAAATAATCCAGAAACTATATAAAGTATTTCCGGAAGTTAAGTAACACCATGTATAAATAATGCAGGCCATTAGACTTTGTGCGTTACGGAGCATAAATTCTCCAACTATGGCTCCTGGCATTCTACGTAACATTTACTAGACTGTGATGTCTCAGAAAAATAGGGCGATATTACATGTTGATGGCTGTGTATACAACCTAGAGAAGATAGTAAAAAGTACTGGTGGTATAGATTAAAGTTGTCACATAAATGCAAAGGGAGAGCTATAACTACAGGAAGTAGAAGGGGAAGTCTTGCTGAAATCAGTGGCACACCAACATACTTCAGATATAACCGAAGTGGAAAAATATCGAGTTTGCCATACATTAAAAGAAACTGCTCGATTGTGTGGAAATACACCTGCACTAGTAGTGGACGATGTAATTGCAAGCACTTCAGTAGAAAATAATGTAGGTTTACCATCCAGACATTCTATGCTACAACAAGTAAATCAAGTTGGACGTCAAAGGATGGTTACTTACAGAACTGTAGAAAGTGCACTAGGTTCAATAGATAGTAAGTGTACGTTAAAGGAAGAAAATTTTATTCAGAAAAGAATGGTAGATTTAAACAATAATGTGCATGTTCTGGTATTTACCAGTAAAGAAAACTTGCAAGAATTGTGCTGTAGTAGGATCTGGTTTATGGATGGAATCTTCCTAACAAAAGGAAGACTTTGCCGCCAGTTGTACTCAATACACGGATTGTTGACATTTCCCGAAAGCACTAAAAGTTTTCCTTTAGTATATTGTTTAATGTCTAAAAAATCTTTCAAGACTTACAATTATTTGTAGGCGTGTTTGAGTTATCTTCTGTTCATTGCTTGCCTATTGTGCAGTTTATTCTTACAGACTTTGAGACGGCAGCAGTAAAGAGTGTAAAGCATAATTTCAGCAATGTGAACAGTACGATGTTTATTTAACTTCAGTCAGGCAGTGTGACTGAAAGTTCAAAGCCTTGGTCTTGCTACACATTGTGGCACAAGCACACAATTTCAGCTAGCAGTAAAGAGACTAATAGCATTAGTTTTCATAGATGAAAATGAAGTAGTATCTACTTTTCTAAGACTTTGTGGCACCTTTCCACCTGAAGGGAAAGCCTTTTTGACATATTTCTCGGACATTTATGTTTTAGGACGACCGAGAAGACAACGCACTAGAACCAATGCTACTTGCAAGATTTCTATCTGTATTCCCAGTAAATTTCTGGACTGTAACTACATTAAATGATCTGCAATTGCCTAGAACCCAAAACTATGTAGGCACAGGTGTCTGCAGTGTTTACTAGATAGGCGTATTTGTGAAATTCCAGCTGTTCTTCATGTGCTCATACGGGAAAAAAAACAGGGTAAATGAGGTGAGAATACAACTTAAAGCAGGGTGTCCTCAATCACCAAAGAAGCGTAAAACTATGGAAAGACAAAATTGTTTACAGCTTGTATTGCATAGACGAGCAGAGTACACTGTAGATTACTTCTTTAATGCTGTAGCTGTGCTCGTAAAAGTGTAGTTCAATAACGCATCACAGATGTATATACTTTATTTCACGTTTAAGTCCCACTTGATATGGTTAAAGACATTTAGGTTTAGGGGAACACTGTAAGTTAAGGTAATTACATTATCGTGTGCTTCTTTTACGTAGTTTAGGTACAAGTTGTACTGTTAATTCCTTTATTAACACACTACGTAAGTGTTAGGAGCTAAAACAGTTCGTTATAGCGGTAGTGATTATTTACATTACTGAATGCATAGGTTTGAAGGAGCTGTATCAGTCCATTAATAGCAGAAGTGATTATATACGTTATTGAATGCATGGGGTTTGATGTGGGCCAAATATTCTAATTTGACATTTTGAATTTCAGCAATTTCAGAGTTTGCCATTTTTGCAGTTTGAGAATTCAGGGTTGACTATTATATATTCGACGAATTAATCATTCGATTACATGCTATAGACCCTATTAATGGCAGTTGTCCACCAGGCAGGTTTGTTTTTCCTTGAAAATCTTGCTTTGGTTCTATCAGGTGTGGCAGAGTCAATACAATTATACAGGTGCTCGTATAAGGTATTGGTGTATGACTCAGCATAGGTGTCTGTTCCAACAGTAGGGGGAGGCACTATGAAGCTATTTATGCTGTCATGTAAGAGGTTGTCCTTGTCCTTTCTTACTCCTCTATCAAGTTTCATTTACCAGCCATTTCAGCATATCTACTTATGTGTCATCCTCTTTCAGTGCATTCTCATTTCAGAATATCTTTGGAAGGAGTTTTGCATAAGAGCCTTCCAAGAAAACCAGTAGCCCCTCCTTGGGATCTTAAGTTTGTGTCTGTGAAGCTAACACACCACTTGAACCAGCTAACATGGAAACAGTTTTACTGATTGCTCTGACCTCTCCAAGAACTACATCTGAGTTGCAAGCTTTTATGGTGTTAACCCTATCTCATTTTACAAAGGGATGGAGTTTGTTTGAAAATGAATCATTCTTTCCTTCCATCCATTCCACTCCCCTTATTTTTGGTGTATTGTTTATGCTAGGGTGTAGTTATTCATTTTTTTGTTCTTCCTAGTATTGTTCTCTCAGGGCTTAGCCTCCCTCTTTCTGCTGGTATAAAAGCTGTGAAGGACTTGACTACTAGACCTGTCTGTTTAGTCAGCTGACCTGATACTGAGTGACTGGGCACATGGAAGGTGCCCTGAAGCTTTAAAAGCTGGCTGACTGTTATAACCTTGGCAGGTTGTAAACCAAATTGCTAAGGCTATTGCAGCAGTGATCATTCAGCCATCAACTGTTGTACTTTTTCTTACAGAGCTGTACTTGTCAGTGGCATATAAAAGTTAATATAATGAGTATATATTTTTGAGAGACTATTTGCCGCTGTGGTACAGCGGTTGGGTTGTTGCCTCACAGAAAGAGGTTCTCCCGCTCAATTCTCAGCTAGTGTGCGGGGAGTGCCTTCTGTGTGGAGTCTGCATGTCCTCCCCGCGGTCGAGTGGCCTCCGAAAGACATGCGTGAATGGGTGTGCCTTCACTGAAGGTTGGGTGTCGGGCTGGCAACTCAGCACCATAAAAATTGACTGCCAATCATTAGCTGACCGGAGTTCTGCTGTGACGACCCCTAACCGGGAAAAGCCAAAAAGACAAACAACAACATATATTTTTGAGAGACTGTATTCACGTGGAGTGGATTTATATTTGAAGAATGATACATACTATTCAAAAGCAAGAAAGCTATGTGAAAGAAATGTAAAGAAAATGCAAGGTGCTGTATGAAAGCAATGGTTAGTAGTCAAAAGTAGGAAAGAAGTGATAAAATCCTTTCTTGGCTAATCTCAAGAAGGCGAAAGTAGTATGGATTGTTTATTTGATAAATAAGACAGAAGCTTTGCCAGCAAATCCACAAAGATAGCTATAGAATATTTAGAATATCAGTAGGGAAAGATGAGTCTTCCCAGGCATGAGTGAGCAATCTTTTTTTTCTGTTGTAAACTCTATGTAAGAAAATGATCACAAAAGAATTTGAAGTGTGTTGATGGGAATGTGTCATTAGGGATGGATAGATGAATTGAATTATGATTTACATAAGTGAATTACAAAATAACTAAAGGAAATATTAAAAGTTTCAAAAGAATAGTATATTGGTAGAATAAGGGATTAGAAAATAGCATATGTTGCAATTAATCTGTTATGGAAGAAAAGTGAGAAGGATTTATTGTCAAATTGGAAGTCAATGTCATTTTAATGCTGAGTATAAACTATTGGCCAAGATTTTTCAGGTAAAATTGAATCCACTTACAGAGAATGAGTTACCTATACGGGGGTTTATGGAATGCAAAGAAAGGGAGTAATATTGTTAATTTTATTAAGGAAAGTCATTTATATAATAAAGACAACTAAGAAATGTTTGATTTGGTCCTTTATGTAGTACTATAGGGAATAAAGAGAGATTATGGGTTTGGGAAGACGTTTGATATTTTCTAGGAATGCTTTTATCTTCACTCAGATTGCATCATAAGTGAATGGTTGGCAAGGGGAATTCTGTTGAAATTATTTGAGGAGTTAAAAGTACCAACTTAGTGGAAGCTTATTTTATGTGGTACTGAACGCAGTTGCATCTTGGACAAAAAGCACATGGCCAAAATAAAATGGGAAGTGATAAAAGTAATTTTGTCTTCTAGTTGTGTATATATGGTTAATATGATAATAATGAACAATACTTTATCGAATTTATTTACAAAATGTTTTGGATGAAGTTGAGTTAGTCTTAAATATGGAGAAGAGCAAAGGGTATTGGGATTTGGTTCAGGTGAATGAAATTTGTTACTAGGAGAGATACAGATATTGGGTATAAAATATGGACAGCAAGAGTGCATTATGAAAGATTGGCAGCAGAGCTTTAAAGATCATGTCTAAAGGCACAAAACAAACTTCTTTTCATGCAAAAAGTGCTTGCATGCGTCTCTATACATGCAATCACTTTTCCTGTGTAAGAAGAAAAGAACATTTTGCAGCCTTTAGAAAAAAGATAATTTTAAAGATTTCTTCTACTGAAGACTAAACATAAGGAGGCGTATTTACAGCATTAACATTAATGGACAGGCAGGAGGCACTTGCGTCACTTTGGGTTCCAGCTCTAATTATGCTGGTTTAACGAAGGTAAGCAATTGTGTATTAAATAATACTCAAACTGTTAAATTAACACTTTAGCAAAAAAAAATAATCATTAGTTGTTTGCAAAACTGCTAATTTAAGTTAAGCAATTTCATAACTGATACACAATTACTTAGCTGCATTAATACAGCATAATTAGAGCTGAAACCCAAAGAGACGTAAGTGCCTTCTGCCCGCCCCTTAATATTAATGCTATAATCATGGCTGTATATGCTTAGTCTTCTGCATTTGGAAAAATCTATAAAATTCTACATTTTTCTCAAGGCTGCAAAACCAATTCTTTTCACACAGAAAAGTTTGTTTTGTGCCTTTAGACATATGGTTTAAGTTAAAAAGTATACTGCAAAGCTGGAAGATTTGTATAGCATCATTCATAAAAAGGATTATTCAGTGAGCATGCGTCTCTATGTATGCAAACCCTTTTCTGTGTAAAAACAAAACATTGTTTTGCAGCCTTTAGAAAAAACATAATTTTAAAGATTTCTTTCACTGAAGACTAAACATACAGTATTTACAGCATTAATATTAATGGGCAGGCATATTTTTAGTGGTGTTATATTACGGTGCAATTTTTGAATATACGCAAAAGTTTAGAAAATGAGCTATTCCTGTATTTGAATTTTTCTGGAATTTTCATTTAAATCCAGTAGAGAAAAGTACTTTCTTATGATGAAATATACGGAGGATTAGATTTGTTCTTGTTCTTCTTTCGGCTTTTCCCGGTTAGGGGTCGCCACAACGGAACTCTGGTCTGCTAATGATTGGCAGTTGATTTTTACGGTGCCGAGGTGCCAGCCCGACACCCAACCTTCAATGAAGGCACATTCATTCACGCATGTCTTTCGAACGCCACTCGACCGCAGGGAGGACATGCAGACTCCACACAGAAGGCGCAGATCTAATTGTTTAATATCTCTCTATGTATTTTTCATTCCTAGAACAGGTCCTGGTTCCTAAGACAGCATATTGGGATGTGCTTTGGTCTGGTATTCAGAGTATTGGGAATGTGTTGAGGGAAGGAGGAAGGAAAAGGGGAGTAAATGTAAGTATATGAATAGAAATAGAAAGTGCATATGTAACTAGAAAAACATACTAGGAATTATAGAAAAAGTGGTATGAAAATATAATGCAAAAGTACGTCTGATTTGTGACCTAGACAACAAAAAGCAGTTAGTGAAAGAAAAACAAAGATGGTTTTGAGTTATACTGAGGGGGTATTCTTCGGAGTTTGAAAGAACCCTGCAGTGGGTGACAAGAACTGTAGTCAAATTGCTCTGTTTCTGAGATTTTGAAAAATTCCACTCAGACATGTTTAGCAGTAATGAAGAAAAGTCATTGTTGGCTAATCTGCATATCTGTGAATCACTGGTCCTAATCAGTGCATTCCTGCATTAAGCACCTCTGATGGTCCTACTGACATAGGCATTCCCCCATCCACTCTCCCGTACACCCACATGTGTACACACAAAATGTTATTACCTATCTCTGAGTTGACAGAATGTTTCTGATGTATCCTGTTAATTTTTTCCCCCGTTCCTCATAAGCCATTGATGATTACAGTCAGTCAGTAATGCCAGGCATTAAAGTTTCATTCTTCTTCTTCACAAACTGCATCACGAAGATAGTCCTGTTGTTCTGTTAACTTTTTAATTGATTTAGTGTAATATTTAGACATTTCTCTGGTATTTAGTGATCCTCATGGCTTTCTCCAGACGTTTGTAGAGTTTGGGACTGAGAACTATGGAAGCTGCCCCCACACAGACACACCCAGCATCCCCTCAGTTGTCCTGATTTTTACAGAACATCCATGATTTTGCCTTATATCTTCCCTGTTCCTTGTAAGTCATTGATCATTGTACTCAATCAATCATAACGGACAATAGTTTCATACATATTATTAAGAAAATACTTAAAAGTAAGAATGTGTATATTGCCCAAAGGTTAAAGTGCTGATAATAAGATGAGTCATGTGGCAAAGATGTGGGTTTCAAGTCTAACCCCCCCTCATTGTTTTTTTTTTTGGGGGGGGGGGGCTGAGCAATTGTTGCTTGGCTGCACAAATGCCTTACTACAGGCATTTCTGGGGGTGAGAATGTCTAATTAGCATAGACTGCTCCCCGGAATGTCTCATTAGCATTTTCAGAAGGCTACAGGATTAGCCTACTGTGGTGTTGCAGCTCTTCATGTTACAGCTTTTTTTGGTAGGACTGTCTCTAAATTGGAAATGGTTACTACCAGTGAAAAAAGTTTTTACTGTTGGGGGATAACCTTTGTGAATTCAAGTCATTTTGTGGTGGCTATCACTGAATAAATTGTTGGTAAAAACTCTCATGAAGTATATGCAGAAATGAGAGGGTACATTTAGTTGAAGGGTGTGACAGCGGAAAAACTGGAACATGTGTCATTGAATACCAATGATTTGAAGGAAATTGAGATGATGCTTTGACTGATATTTTTAGGGCTCAGATCAAGGAAATAATACTGAATATGATTTTGCATGGAATATTGTTTAGTCAAGTATGACTGATTTGTGACCTCAAAGACTTGAGCTCATTGGACCTGTCAACAGCTGCTTAAGTTCTTGCAAATTTATATCCATTACTTAGTAATGCTGTCTGTCCATCTTATTTTCTGTCACCCAGTCTTCTTTTAAATTCAAATCTTCCCATCATCAGCATTTTTGCGTTTGAATTCTGTTTTAATGTTTGGTCAAAGTACCCGAGTTTGTTTATTATGTTTTCCAGTGGCCATTCTAGTTTTATTTCCTTAAGTACTGAATGATTTGACCTCCTTGCATTCTGTGGAATTTTCATATGTTCTGCCCAAAAACACAGCAAAAAAAATCGATTTTCCAGTGTGTACAGCATTGCAGTCCAGCTTTGTTTGATGGTGTGTGTATTTTCTCTTTAAAATCTTACCCAGATTTGCCATAACTTTCTTTCAAGAAGCAAAAGACTTTTAATTTCATAGCTACAGAAAGCAATTGCAGAGATTTTTGACCCCAGGAAATAAAACCTAACACTGTTCCCCATCTGTTCGTAAAAAAAAAAATAGGGATAGGTGAAATTATTTTATTTTATTTTTTTATGTTTAGCAAAAAGGTTTTGCTGTTTCTACTTTCACCTTCATCAGCAGGCTGTTCAACTCTTCCTCACATTAAGCCATCTGAGCAGTATCATCTGCATATCCAAGGTTGTTAATATTGCTCTCAAGCATCTTGATACCAAAGTTTGTTTGTCTAACCCAGTATTTTGTATGATATATACAGTGTATAGATTAAATAGGATTATAATATACAGGCTTATCACACTTCTTTCCAGTCTTTAAGCAGTCAGTTGTTCCATATTCCTGTTCTGCATACAGGATGTTCTTCGTGTTTCACTGTTGCAATCATTACATTTAGGGTTATCTGCTTGCAGGTAGCCCTCAGTCAGCCTGATTATTAAAGTCTTGGGTCCTGCGTCAGTTGCTGTCTCATCTTCCATGACGTCAGGTAGTCGGGGGTATAAAGCATGCAGCCGACGCCATTACATCAGTCTTTCTTGCCGTGCGGTGCACAAAGCAGAAGCATTTTGCAAGTGCCGGTCGGCCTACTCCTGAAATTTTCATTTTCGAGTTTCAGATCCAAAGTCTTCAACTAAGCTAAGAACTCCATTGGGGAACCGTTTTTTTTTTTTTTTTTTTGCTGTAAAGTGATGTCAGTAAAAGTTAACAATTGTATTTCTTGTGGAAAGCAAATACCTCATAAAGATTTTAATTCGTACTGTATTCCTTGCTTAGGCCCAGACCATGACGTACCTCGCTTTCGGTTTTGTGCCTTATTCAAACCTCAAACTATTTATCGGTTCATTTTTGCATCTAAATATTTTGGTACTCTGTTCAATTATCCAGAAATGGCTTCGGTAAGCCACCCGACTACTGACATCCGAAAAAACGCAAAGATAAAGACAAGAGACAGACCGCATACGTCCAAAGCTGCTGACGATGCTTCTCCTAAGGTAAGTCGCCAGTTCACCAGTGCTCAGTGAGGTGCTTTCTCACAGCCCCTGATACCCACTACTTCAGATTCGCAGGCCTCTACTGAGACCCATTCGGAGTCCGGTATGCCGCGAGATGCTTCTTCGACCGTGGAACCTGCGGATGTCTCTACCTTGGATGGGTTCGGAGCCGCTGTGCAGGCACCGGCTTCTGAGGGTGTATTCAGGCCTACTAACTTGCATATTAAACTGACGCCATCTTCTTCTTCCAGGCCTAAAACTCGATCCATGCCTAAAAAACCAATGCCCAGACCGCATGGTCAGGCTCTTTTGCCTAAAAAAAAAAAAAATGAATGGCTGAAGACCTTATTACTCTAATCGGGGAAGCCACCCTTCTCCCTCTAAGAGACCTAGAACTGATTTTCCTTCTGATCAGGATTCTGAAATTTCTGTTTGATGATCAGGAGTTGCCCTTGTCTACCTATGAGGATTCTGATGCAGAGGACTCCATTCCCTCTGCTTCCCCTCCAGAGGATTTCTGTTTTGGTGAAAGTTTGCATACTCTTAGGGAGCATTTCCGCTGGGAAAGCCATGATTACTCTTGACTCCAAAAAGAGGTTTAGGGAATTCTTACTTCTACCTCAACACAGGCCTTTACCTATCCCTCCTGTACTGGACATTGTAGATGATGCCTTCTCGGAATCTAGCCTGGCCCCTGACACTCTACTCCAGCTCCCAGGAAATCTGACAGGTATTACAGAGTTCCTGACTCTCACAAGTTCATCTTTAAGAATCCTACTGCGGATCCTGAGACCATTTCACAGGGGCCCAAAGGCATTAAGGCTACTACTGCCAAAAACCCTACCTCCTCTGATAGAGATTCCAGGGCCCTGGACAGATGGGGTAAGAAGGTATACACTTCTGCAATCTTGGCCATTAGGGCCTTAAACTGCCAGTTTCATATGTTAAAGTATCACCAGCATATTATTGGGTTGCTTAAACAGAAAATGATGATGATTCCTGACTGTGCTGAAAATAAAGAATTACAGGATTTAATGCAGTCTGCTGAACAAGTTGGAAAACATACTTTGCAATGTGTTTTTTATTTGTTAGAGGCATCTTGCAGGGCTGCTGTCACTGGGCCTGTATTTAGAACGCATGCTTGGCTTAAGGAGCAATCCTTGCCAGATCATGTTAAAGCTTAATTACTGGATGTTCCCTTAAACCAAGGCCGCCTGTTTGAAATAAAGCAGAAGTAGTACTTAAAAAGATGTAGGAAAAAGCTAAATCTATGCAAACTGTTAAATATTTCCTGCAAGTACAACCACACATTTAGTAGGCATTGGCCTTTTAAGAATTGGTCCTTTCCTGCCTCTTCCAGGCCTTCTCAGTCCAAACCCAGAACCAGCAGAACACCTAGGCTTCAGTCCCAAGGTATTCACAGGCCTAAGCAGTGGGGGGCTCCCACTTCCAAAGCTGGAAGTAGTAAGACACCCCCCATGGTAAAATGTCACAATGACTTAACTTTAAACCTTCCAAGCTCTGCCCAACTGACAATTGCACAAAACTAGAAACTCATTACCCAAGACAAATGGGTTTTAAATATAGTTTCCCAAAGATACAGATTCCACTTCCACTCCTTACCAACCCCAAACGGTTGGTTAGACCTACCCCGAAATCAGTGGGCAGAGTCTCAAAAGCAAGTTCGCTCTCTTCTAAGCATCAGGGCTAATCAACCTGTCCCAGAAGAAGAATGGGGTAAGGCTTCTACTCAAGACTTTTCCTGGTACCCAGAAAAGACCATTCCTGGCGTCCTATCCTGGACCTGTCTATCCTAAACACTTTTTTGGTAATCCCAAAATTCAAAATGCTAACTCTTCATCAGCTGCTTCCTATGCTAAGCAAAAATGCCCCTCTTGTGTCACTTCTGGAACCATGACACCTCCCTCAGACCCCTGCCCTGCTGTCCCACAGGAGGGCCAGATTCTGCACCCACAGCTTCAAACCCTGAACCTTGCAGCCTGGCTAATTACATGACCTCTCCTTTACCATTCCTCAGTAAGCAAGTGATGGATGTCATTCTGGAGGCAAGGAGACCTAGTACTAGAAAATCCTATGCTGAAAAATGGAAGAGATTCTGTTCTTGGAACCAAACACAGGGTATGGACATAACTGTGCCCAATTTACCGCTCATTCTTCAATATTTAACTGAGATGCTTCACAAGGACCTTTCCTTTTCTTCCATCAAAATTCATGCCTCTGCCATCTCAGCTCATTATAATACAGAGCCACCCCTCTTCTCTCATCCACTGCTGAAGCAATTCCTCAGAGGGGCCAAAAACTTAAGACCACCCAGGAGAGCCCCTACTCCTGCCTGGGACCTTGTACTGGAAAAGTTCACTCTACCTCCCTTTGAGCTAGCTGCAAATGCAGAGTTGAAATTCCTTTCTTGGAAAACAGCCTTCCTCCTAGCCATCACTTCAGCAGGAAGGGTGTCTGAATTACAGGCCCTCATGGCAGTGGAGCCTTTCATCATCTTTCATGCTGACAGGGTGTCCCTCGGGACCAATCCCTCCTTTATGCCCAAGGTGGTATCCAGTGTGGCCCTTAATCAGTCCATTCATTTGCCAACCTTTTTTTTCTAATCCACAGAACAAAGGGGAATGAATACTGCACTCCTTGGACGTGCAGACAACTTTGATTTTACTTGGACAGGACTAAGCCTCTCAGGAAGTCTGAACAGCTGCTGGTTGCATTTGGTGCAGGGGCAGAGGGGAAGGCCATTTCAAAACAAACCATTTCTAAGTGGATAGGCCATTGCATTCATTTCTGCTATAAGCATCATGGAAAACCTACCCCACAAGGGATAAGACTACATTCAACCAGGGCTGCATCTACCTCTACAGCCTTTCTCAGAGGTGTCCCTGCCAGGGACATTCTAGAAGCTGCTACCTGGAGCTCTGTACATACCTTCACCAAGCATTACCACTTGCCAGTTTTTTCTAAATACAGAGCTGATTTTGCCACTGCTGTTTTGCAGGGCCTTATAGCTGGTCCTAATGCTATCTAACTGCCTCCTCCCTTCCTTAGCTTTGGGAATCTACCCAAATGTAATGACTGCAACAGTGATACATGAAGAACATAGTACAGTTGTGTACACTTACCATAAATGTAGATGTTCGAGTGTATTCACTGTTGCAGTCCTGGTTACCCTCCCTCCAGCCCCCTGACTTCTATTGACTATACCTCTATTCTTGCTTGCTATACTTAAAGCTTTCTGGTGTATTTGCTTTTTGTTGGAGGTGTAACCTTGTATACAATTGCTTCCCATTATGGGGGCACCTGACATCTGGGGCAAGAAAAACTGATGTAATGGCGTCGGCTGCATGCTTTATACCACTGACTACCTGACCTCATGGAAGATGAGATGGCAACCGACGCAGGACCCAAGACTTTGATAATCAGGCCGACTGAGGGCTACCTGCAAGCAAATAACTCTAAATATAATGACTGCAACCATGAATACACTCGAACATCTACATTTATGGTAAGTGTACACAACTGTACTTTCTTCATGGGGAAATTAAGGTGACTTGGTTATACCCTTCTCTAAGGAGTTGCCTTCATTTGTTATAGTCCACGTAATCAAGAGTGTTTAGTATGGTCAGTAAAGCTGAAGCAAGCATTTTTTCTAGAACTCTTTTGCTGTCTGCATTATTCAGCAGATGCCGCGCTTCTGCCCTTGTAAAACCAGCTTATTCATCTGGCAGTTCTTCATATATTGCTGGAGTCTAACTTGCAGAATCTTGAGTATTACTTTGCTAACATATGGGACAAGGTAATATCAAATGTCATTGTTTGATAATTTGAGCACTCTGCATTTCCCGTTTTTGTGACTGGAATATAACTTAAACTTTTCCAATCTAAAAGCCAATGTCCTGTTTTCCATATTTGCTGTGCAAATTCTAAGCAGCATTTTGTCATTTTATTGGATTTTGAACTAGTCAGCACAGATTTTATCTTTTGAAATTTATTTTTTGAAACAATGAAAATACTTTATTAAAACCAAATTTTCATTCTTATACTGTGCAATTCCATACATGGGTTTACTGTTGGGAGTAATTTTTCTGAATTCTAGTTATTTTGTGGTGGCTATCACTGAATACATTCCTGGTAAAAGCTGTCATAAAATGAGAGTATGTTTAGTTGAAGGGTGTGACAAAAGAGGCACTAGAATATGTGATTTGATGTCATTTTCATTCATTCCTCAACTGTTGGGTTCGGATCTGACTTGACCACTTTTTACAGCTCATACAGCACTGAAAGCACTTGAGCACTCCTCTTATCCATATGATGCACTAGACCATGGCCATAACTCAGATTTTGTTTACCGTTTTCACAAGCTGGTCGCTGTCAGCTCTCGAGTCTTAGCTAGTGTTTCATGGGTAATACAAAAGTCTTCTTTTTATAACGTCCTATATTCTTATCTTTTAGTTGTTTTATCCTTTTTATGACTTTGAATTAATCCTTTCTTGTCTTTGTTACACTGTTTAGTTTATTTTTCGGTAATTTCCATTGCTGGTAATTTCCCCCTTTCCTCTACCTTTTAGGTAGCTTCATTGACTTACCATTGTTGGTATTCCTTCTTAACTAATTTAGAGTTTAAAAAAAAATCTTTGTTTTTCTTTATCTGTGGCTGTTATTTACAATGTCTGAAAAACCTTCTGGTTTTAAAAAATGTAAGGCCTATGGCCATAAGATCCCTTTGTCAGATGCACACTAGAAGGCCCATTTAAACTCCATGTGACATATGTAAGGGCTTTAACCCAAGGGCTCTTATTGACTGAAAAAGTAAATTAATCACAAGAGGACTAATGCCGTTGTCATCCTCGGATATGCCATCTGGGGCTCAAACCCCCCTAGAAAGGCGATAAAAAGGAGGCTAAAAAGCATCCATTTGACCTGTCAGGCTTTTCTGCTCCAAGCATGGAGCCACCTTCTAAAATATCTAAATTATCGTATCTGATTCCATCGGATCTGACACCAGACCTTCAGATCTGATTTGTTTTATCCAAAAACTAAGACGTTAGAGCTGACCCCCTTGGATCTGAAGAAACAGGAAAGATAGGTCGTCTCAGATCTGGTCTCCTCGCACTCTGGATCCGATATCTTCCAATCTCCTTTCCTGGAAAGACCACACCACTCTAGGACCTTGTCCATTCCTTTGTCTTCTCGATCCTCCAGAAGTTTGACTGAAGCAGATATGGATGGGATGATGAGGAAATTTCTCTCAACACAAATTCAGATGGAGGTTCTTCGGTACTACCCCACCTATTTTGTCTCCTTTTCCAATCCAACCTTTAGATTCAGAGCAGTTAAAACAGAGAATCCTGGATCTAAAGTTCATTGCATCTTCTGCTCTGGTGCCGTCTCTGAGTGGACCGGATCTGAGCATGTTGAAACTGTGTAACTCTCAGAGCCTTATAGATGGATCCGAGATGTTGGAGCTGACTCCAAGATTGTCAGAGCTGTCTTTGCCCCTTAGAGCCTCGGCCCTTGATAGCTTGGCTCCAACCCCTGCTTTGAGTGGTTTTCCTTCGGGCTAGAGGGAGTCCACGGTTCAGAAGCATGTCTTCTCAGAGTCGTTAGTTTGTTCTCCCCAAAACATTCTGGTTTCAGGGTAGTGGAGAGAATTTTTTCTGCTCCAAAAGAAAGGACACCTCCACCTTCCTCAGCTTTCACTTCCCATGCCCAGTTGTGTTTGCATCAACTTCCTAGTCCACAAGGGCAGCCAGCTCAAAGTCTCCAGGATACCCATCAGAGTATATTGATTTCTTCCAATACTTCTCCGGAACCTTCAACCAAAGAAGTCTCTAGGAAGAGAAAATGCAAATGGATGCACTTAGACTCTCCTTAAGTGTCCGTCACGGAGGATACTGATTTTGATGAAGGGGAAAGGGACCCCAAGATCACCACCTGATGACGTCTCATTTGGAGACGTATTCTAAATTTTTAAGCAAAGGGGTGGTTGGTCAACCAACAGCCCTTCTCAAGAAGAATCAGTATTCCTGGAAGCCTTTGGGGCTTGCCTGTCAATCTCTTGGGTGACTTCACCTGCTGATGAGCTCACTGATTTGATCTCTCAATGGGCATGGAAGGAACCTGATTCTGTTGAGCCACTCCCTAAGAGCCCAGACAGGATTCTGGCTACACTCAAGGACAGGGAGCTTTGGAGCAAGCGAGTACCAGTTGATGCCATGGTCATAGTGGTGGCCACAAAAAAGGAACTTGCAGAGCAGAGTTCCTCTGTTTATCCCCCCTAACAAGGAGTCTAGGACACTAGACAGATTCAAAAAACATGTATGTGCTTCAGCAACCTTTGAACTTCAGTTACTGAACTATTTGGAAAGTTTCACCAGACTCTAGAGGGATTTGATTAAAGAACTCACCAAATTCCTCTCTGGGACCATTGCTTTTGAGGCAGAGAACTCCATTTCCACACAGTTCGCTACCTTACCGTTCATTTCAAATTTGTCCATGAGGATTATCTTGCATGCAGCTGAGGGTACCTCAAGGGCAGCGTGCTCAGGTATTTCCATTAGGAGATGTGTCATTGTCTCATTTTTGGATTTAGAGTTGGGTAAACTAGTTAGCAAACTGACCTTAGCCAAATGGTTAACTGATTCTATTTCATTTGTTTACCAAAAAGCAGGTTTGACTTTGCCAAAACCTCTAAAAGCTCATTCTACCAGGTCTATGGCAACTTCTTCTGTGTTTTTATCCAGATCTTCTATAGAAGATATTTGTGAAACTGCAACTTGAGCTAACCCTCATACCTTTATTTCTCAGTACAAATGTGATCTGGTGTCTAGGGGTTCTTCTGCTCAGTGGTGTTTAGGAATATCCTTCCTTAGAGTCCTCCCAGGATCATGGTAGCTGGGGACTGTGTCCCCTCCAGTTGAGGAATGAATGAAAATGAGGCAAAGATATTCTTCAAGGAACAAACTATGCACAGAAAACAAAAGCAAAATGTCAGTAATAACAGAGCACAGATACACAGCCGCCAGTATTACTAAAACGATTTATTCAGCTGTAGGAAAGCGCTTTCGCACATAAAACGTTGTGCTTCTTCAGACCATATAGAACAGGTAAATGCATCACATATATACACACAAGTACTAGGCTATCGTTAAACAATTAAACAATCAAGAGAATTCATTAAAACTTCCTTCACTTAAAAAGACTACGTGCTTTTAAAACAGGCTTGATGGATATTTTTCTATTTAAGCCTGGAACTTTATCAGCTTGCATCTTTATTATCTAATGTAATTCCTTATTTTCCATAAAATTTCTTATATCACTACCCCTGTTGTTTGTATGAACCAAATCAAGGACCATAAAAGAAAAAAGAATGTTGTAATCCTTTTTCAGTATAATGTTTTGCAAGTGCATTACGTGTATCACCCACATTCATACAATATGAGTGTTCCCTCATGCGTTTCATTAAGGACCTGTTGGTTTTACCAACATAAAAACATGTACAAACTTTACAGCAAGCCAAATAAAGCAAATTTCTTGTTCTCCATGTAGCTCGTAAATTAAACTTATATTCATGGCTTGTCACTGGATGTCTAAACACTGTTGAACTATTAATCAAAGTACAAAAGTTACAGCTGTTGCACCTATATGTGCCATAAGACGTAGCATGTGATCCTAGATGTTCTTTTCTATTCCTATGCTCTTTATAGCACAACTGCCTTTTTAGAGATTTTTTGTTTTTAAAGACAACATTAGGTTGTACACCTACTACTTTCCTAATATCATCATCAATATGTAAAATAGACCAATTGGACCTTACAATGTCCAAAATTCCTGACACATCACTAGTATAGTGTATAGAGAGAGGAACCCCTCTCTCCAAAGACGTGACTGTTCTAGAAACAGTATCTAGTGATCGTTCATTAAAATATGGTTTAGCCTTATGTCTGTTTCATACATTCACCAGTGTTGTAATCAATTTTACCCTTCTTATATCCCCTAGAGCCAAGTTCATATTTAAATCTGTCAACATCACATTTAAAATTATCATTATCATTATTTAATCTCGAAATTCGCATCCCTCGTCCTCTCATGATATTGCAAAAAACATATTGCGGGTGCATACTATCGCGTTATAATAGTGTATTTTTCCAACACAGCTTTCTGTATAGAGTTGTACAAAACTTTTGCAGATCATTTTTACATACAGTGACATCTAAAAAGTCATCAGGTAGATAAGGGTATGTCCTGGTAATCTGAAGGACCAGAGTCAACAGACTCATGAATCTGAACAATCAGAAGGGAAATCAGTTCTTGGTCTTTTTGAGGGAGAAGGCTGGCTTCCCCTAAGATCTTCAGCCATTCTAAGTATTTGTTTCTGAGGCATGTAGGCCTAAGAATGTGCTTTGGTCGTCTGTTTCCTAGACGTAGTGCGAAGTCTGGGCCTGAGAAATTCGGTACTTTTGGTTTGAAATGAAGTAGTCTGTTTAATATGAATATCGGAAGGCCTGAATACACCCTCGAAGAAGCATTTTGTGGCATACCAGACTCCGAATGGGTCTCAGTAGAGGCCTGCGAATCTGTAGAAGTGGGTATCGGGCTGTGAAAGTGCCTCACTGAGTACCGGCAGACTGGCGACTAGCTTAATGGAAGCCTCGTCGGCAATTTTAGACCTATGCGGTTTGTCTCTGTCTTTATCCTTACATTTTTTTTGGAAGATCGGTAGTCTGATGGCTTATCAAAGCTATTTTGGAATACGGAGAATGAGAGCGAAAGAATTTAGCTACAAAAATAGCCCGATAACGAATAGTTCAGGCGTTGAACAAGGCACAAAACCGACAGCGAGGAACGTCATGGTCTGGGCCTAAACAGGTGATGCAATAAGAATGAAAATCTCTGTGAGGTATTTGCCTTCCACAGGCAAGACAGTTAACTTTTTCTGACATCGGTTAGAGCAAGAAGAAAGTATCCCCAATGGGGTACTTATCTTTTAGAAGACTTCAGGTCTGAAACTCAAAAAACGAAAATTTCAGGAGGCGGCCGACCGGCACTTGTGAACTGCTTCTGCTTCTGCTTCGGGCACTGCACGGCAAGAAAATCTGATGTAATGGCATCGGCTGCATGTTTTATACCCATGATGACCTGATGTCATGGAAGAAGCAACAGCATCTGATGCAGAAATCCCAAGACTCTGGTATTCAGGCCGACTGAGGGCTACCTGCAGGCAGATAACCCAAATGTGATGCTTGAAACAATGAATATACTCGAACATCTACATTTATGGTAAGTGTACACAACTGTACTTTCTCAAGATAAATGCTCAGTGCTCTCATTCTTTCTGTCCTTAAATTGATAACACAGTACCACTGATTCATTTCAGATTACATAATTTCTTTCTGGTTCCCAGGCTAACAGAAACTCAGAGGTTAATAGCCCTTTTGATCTTGCAGCTGGTCAGGAAGACAGAGCAATAAAAGATATTATACATGCAAATTCTAGCCATTAACTCTGGCCTCAAAACAGTTGGCAAAATGCCTCCGTGTAGACATCTCGGCTCCAAGTCCTGAAATCAAAGACAGTCATAAAATGCTTGACTTCGCTTTCTTACAGCAGAGTGTACTGTTGTTAGATTTTTGCAGTTCAACATCCAATACAGTCTTTTCACATTTAAGAGAACAAGCCTGTGGCTTATATTAATATTTACAAATGACAGAATTATCTACAAAGTTCTATCTAGCTAGGCTGGCAGCCTTCACCTATCTTCACATTCTGCAATGTGCATTTAAATGTGTCTTCTTGTATGAGTTTGGAATAATGGTTAAGGTTTTCACCTTATAGACACAAGTTGCAGGGTTTGATTCTAACTTTGGGATACTGACTAGGCTTAAAATTACCTTTCAGGGCAATTTGTATAGTATTCACCTATGAAATAATGTTTCCGTTAGCACTGCATTATTTATTGCTTCTTGGCCTTTTGGCTAAGATCAAGTGTAGTATCTTTCTTATCAGTTTAAAATCTCTTCTTTGCTGTTCTTTGAAACATGCATTCATTTGATGCGGTTTTCCTATCTCCATTGCCTTTTGCTCTTCATTTTTCCTCAGTTGCTTTTAAAGCCTTTACAGACAGCCATTGTGCCTTCTTAGTCTTCTTTCTGTGTGGAATATTTTTGTCGCAACCTTCGAAAAACATCACAGACTTCTTTCCATAGTTGTTCAGGTGCTCTGTCCACCAGGTCTAACCCTTTAAATGTATGCGTTGCCTCCATTGCATATTCTCCTTCCTTAGGAATACTGTTGAGATTATACCAAGGTAGCTTTGATGCTTTTCTTGTTATATTTAATTTGATTCTAACTGCAGGTATTTTTGTTTTCTGACTATTTAGAACTCCATCTGTGACTCTGCACTGTATTGACCATCTAGTAGGTTCATAGGTGTTTACTAGGATAACGACCCCAAGGTCCTCTTTATGCCAAATCCCAAATCTCTGAAAAGTTCTGGTACCCTTGATAAGTGTAAGAAGGGGCTTCCAAGGTAAAGCATTTACAAGCAGGGCCCATGGAAATGAACCATTCACTTGCTGCTTGTGTCCATTAGAGAGACAGGTACCAAAACATGAGGGATGAATTTCCTGTTCCCCGTCCAGTTGTCCAGGTTACACTTGAATTGGATTAGGGAGGGGCTCTACTTCACATGGATGGGGAGCCTGTTCCACAGAAGGGGTAGTCTCTGGAATACATAACTCTCTCTCCAGCAGGTCATATTTATATCACAGGTAAGGTTTAAGTCTTTAGAATGGGTAATTCTGGTGCTGTTTGTTTGTAACTCCATCTCTTAATTTGCTATTACTAGTGAATTATCTTACCATAATTCTACTAACTTGTGTTCTGCCTCATTTATACTTCATAGGCAAACCTGCCTGATATCCCAGTTGTACTTTGACTACCAATGATGAATGTAGATCCTCATAAAACTATTCCTCTTCAGCATCTATAGTTCAGACATAAACTTGTATCACTGTAATGCTGAGTGGTTTGTCTTATAGTATGGGATTGTTCTGTCTTTTTTGTAAGTTATAACTAAGCACTGATTTTGATGGGTCTGTATTAGAACATTGAAGTGTTAAAACATCGAATGTTCTGATATCAACCCCTATTCAGCGAACGCTTGAAATAGCGAAACTGCAGAACGCCGATTATTTTCCTAGGGAAAGTGTTTGGTGGGCCTTTTCACTATTTCCTCGACTGTGGTGTGAAGGTGACGGACGGAGGTAAGTTGTGTGTGTGATAGTTAGGGATCTTAGGGTTAGGGAGCAGGTAAGGTGAGTGTGCATTAGTTAGGGACCTTAGGGTTAGAGAGCGGGTAAGGTGAGTTTGTGTTGGGGACCTTAGGGTTAGGGTTGGGTTAAGGTAAGTGGATAGCTAGTAGTGTATGTACGGTTTAGTGTAGGGTTCTGTGAAGTGTGTATGTGTGGATTATGTATTTTGGTGTGCTTGTGCTGTGTGTGTGTATTCTCGGAACAGCAATTTTTTTCCCTTGGAAAAAAATTTGCTGTTCTGAGCGTTCGAGTATATAAAATTTTGAGATTCCAAGGACAAGCTTATGGTGGTCAATATTTTGGAATTTCGATAATGTGATATAGACCCGATTGTAACACCCTTTTACTAACCATCAGGGCTGCTCCATTTCTTCTTCAAGATTCTTTGCTGCAGCTGATCTGATTACCTGATGCAAAATGACTTAATCCAATCCAGTACACACGCACACAGTCCTGCCATTTCTTAATATCTTCTTCTGCTGTTATGCCTCTCCCATCCTTGTTTTTTGTTATGGTGGTTTGCCTGGAAAGCTCCCTTAATACTGTCAGATTTCTTGAAGAGATCGGTTGTCATTTCTGTTTTGGCATTTTTTATCTTATTCTTGATGTCCTTCATATTGATCTGTAGCCTTAGCTATATGGGTTATATCCTGCCAAAGAATATAATAGCCATCCAGCTTCCAGAGCTTCCGGGCACTTTTCACATGCCCAAGCTGTCAAACAGCTCAAGCTGAACTGACTAAAAGACAAGTTTGGGCGCGAAGCCCTTCAGAGCTTTACTGCCACAGAAGAGTATGCTCCTCTGAGGCTTTTGAGGATCGACTATAAACTTGTGCTTTCCTTAGCTGACTAGATAAGTTCCCTTTGGGAAAAAAACTTCCATTTTCTTATTTTTCACTGATGTTTTATTGTGTTTCTCTACAGGAAAGTTATTTTAAAGTTAGGAGTGTTGTGGTTTAACAGATTGTTCACAAAAGAAATAGTCCGCTTTCCGGCACAATAAAGGGATTTCCTCCAAAGCCAGAAAAATGTTCCTTCACCGATGGTTGCAAATAAATTTATTGAATAGCAAACAGTTAAAACAGAATCCGTCCATCATATACCATAAACCAACACCGGTAATCCGTTTCTTGGTTTGGCTTGAAGTTAGCAGCAAACAAACAACACCACCAGCTCGTCTTACAAATAACCCATGAGATTGAGCGTGCTTTCGTCCATAGATTACTGGACTTCTTCAGAATCTACATGTTCCATTCAGATAAGCTCTTAAATACATTTCTATAAGTATCAATTATTCAATTAACATAATTAATTGTAATTGCACTTTGTTTTAAAGGTATATGTAGTTTGATAAAAACTGTCTCATGTAATACAAGCCGTTTAAAAATGTATGTCTATATAACACTGTTACCCATACTAATATATGCATATGTCTATATGTATGTGTTCATCCAACCCCTCGATTTTTTAAAATATGTACGCATATTAGTATAAATAAATACTATTAAATTAAATTAATACCTAAGTTGATATATCTATTGTAATTTAAGAAATCATTCCAATAAAATGTGTTGATATTAAATATGTATATATATATGTGTATATATGTTTATCAAATACATAAATACATAAATATTCTAAAAATATATACAAAAATATAACCATAAATATAAATATAGGTATACATATAAATATAAATATAAATATGAATATAAATATAGATGAATAAATATGTAAATATATATGTTTAAAAATGTATAAAAATATGTATAATATAATGTATATATAGTTAGTTGATTAAAAAATGTATATGATAAATATAACAATAAATATACACTCATAAAACCTGATAAGACATAAAAGGTAAAATAATTAACAATTGTCATCGAATGGGTCCACTAATATTAATAATTACATATATTTGCATATGTGATTTTTACATTATTACACATTCTGTTTTGGGTTATTGGCTAGTATTTTGAGCACTGGTTTTATAGATATATGATCGTTCAATCCCTTGTGGCAGCATACATCTAATCTCATCTGCCAAATAAGTTCCCTAAATTCCAGGAATGTTTCCCAGTCTCCCCCTCTATCACAGGCCTTTACTTCCTCCAATACCCAAAACTTAATGTTTGCATTCTTACACATACTAACATGTCTGTACAGTGCGTTATTTTCATTTTTCTTCAATATATCTCTCATATGTTCATATATTCTCGTTCTTAGTTGTCTTTCGGTTTTCCCCACATAGTATGCCCAGCAATCCAAACAATATGCTAGGTATACCACCCCCTTCGTGTAACAACTGTAATACTTGTTACTTCTAAACTTATGTCCTGTGTTTTTTAACCATAGTTCTTTACTTCCTGCCAAGAAAGAACATTGGGCACATCTTCCACATTTAAATGTGCCCACTCTATTACTTGCTCCTTGTTCCCTATGTGTATCTTTTTTAAATTCAAACATTTTCTTCAAATTTGTGTTCTTTCTATAACAAATTTTTAATGGTTCCTGAAATATTGATGGTTTGTTGGTCATTCTAGAGAACATATTCCAAACCTCATTTATCCCTTTCCTTAACCAACTAGAATCCGCCACATAACGCAAGCACTCAGGTCTCTCAACAGCAGGTACAAATATGACTCAGTCATTGTCCACGCTGGTGTAAACGACCTGAGACGTACCTCCTTGGACTACATGAAAAGAGACATTGAGGAGCTCTCTGATTATGTAGCCCAGGCAGGTATGACCCTGATCTTGAGCAGTATCCTACCTTCACCAAGAATGATGCCACAATACAGAGATAAGATGATCAGCTTTAACAATTGGCTTAAACTCTGGTGTCATTCAAAGGGGATCCAATGTCTGTCTGCCTGGGATGACATGCTGGACAAGCCACGCTGCTTCGCAAGGGACGGCTTGCACCTGTCACCCCTGGGATTCCGGATATTGGCAAAGGCTCTTGCCACCCCATAGTGCCTTTTTAGGCAAGGCTCAAATTCTAAACCTACCACCCTAGAACACAAAAAGGAAAAAACTAAGGGTAATGCTGCTCAATGCCAGAAGTCTAAATCTCAAAATGCACGCACTCGAGGCCCTTCTCAGTATGGAGAACATCGATGTCTGTGCAGTGACAGAAACCTGGTTCAAGGCTCCTGAGAGCACCCCAGCACTATCAGGTTTTACCTCTTATCATGCGTTCCGGCCCCAAAATCCGGACAATACCAAGAAAGGAGGGGTATCCATATTCATCAAAGACACCCACATCTCAAGACTGGTGGCAACGCACGATGCATCGGAGACCATCCAGGTGCAATTAACCATAGACAAGACTGCTCTGCAAATTGTAGCATGTTACAGGCCACCCTCACAAACTCAGGAACCTCACATGGCCTTCCTGAAAACACTAGAGGGGATAAATGTATCACCAAACACCATCATACTAGGTGACTTCAATTACCCTAATATAGACTGGGAACACTACTCAAGCCCAAACACCCTAGCCCAAAAGTTCCTGGAATTCATAAACTCAAATGCCATGGAACAACTAGTCACCATCCCCACAAGAGGAGAAAACATACTTGATCTCATCATCACGAACATGGGAGCACAATGTTCAACACCGGAAGTATACCCCTCACTGGTGAGATCAGATCACAAACTAATCTCGCTGGAGGTCCTCATCCCACCCCACCTGAAATAAAAAAGACCACAGTAAAGAACTTCTCAAAGCCGACTTCACACTTCTAAAGACTAGTGTGGTCTCCTTTAAGGCCCCGAGCCGACGGAAAACAGTACTCAAGCCGCTGAATCACTTACAAATGCCTTCTACCAGCACCTGCAGGACTGCATGGATAAGGCAATCCCAAGCAAAACAAAGACTCTTTGTACCAAAGGCAAGCGTCCACTCTGGTGGACCCCAGCCATAAACAAACTCTACAACAAAAGGAGGAAGCTACTACAAGATAGAGCAAAATCCTTAAAAGGTAAGACACCCTTGATCACTATAAGTAAAAACTAAGAGCTCTCATAAAATCATCCAAAGCAAATTTTGAGAGAAAAATAGCTAAAGACTCAAAAGACAATCATAAGGCCTTCTTTAGCTATGTTAGAAACCTGGGAGGAAACTCCCAGATATGCTCAGAACTAGTTCAAAATGATGTGAAGATTACTGATCCTACAGACATTGCCAACATACTGGCTGACAGGTTCAGTGCAAACTTCTCCCCTCCCCAAAAGGAGAGATATCTATACCAAGCGATTGCAGCCCCCAAACATCTCCAACGCCCAAGTGAGAACTGCTCTCTCCAAAGCAAAAACACAGCATCCATGGAACCTGATGGTGTCCCCGGCTGTGTGCTCCACGAACTCAACGAGGAATTAAACCCACAGCTAGGACAGCTGTTTAATCATAGTCTTACCTCTGGATACGCACCCAGGAGTGGTGCACTGCAGCTGTGGTCCCACTTCACAAAGGCGGTGCCTCCACCGACCCTGGAAATTACCGCCCATTAGCTTGACAAGCCTTATCTGCAAAGCCATGGAGGGATCATAATGGACCTCATAAATAAAGACATAGGGAATTTGCAGACTTTGGATCCATCCCAGTTTGGCTTTGTCAAAGGCAGATCATGCCTTCTAAACTTGGTTGACTTTTTCGAAATAGTCACCAAAGCCATTGATGAGGGAAAGGCAGTCCATACAGCCTACCTCGATCTGGCGAAGGCCTTTGATACAATACCCCACTCGGGTATCATTGAAAAACTCATCAGCTTAAATGTTAACCCATACATCACAAGATGGGTTGCAAACTGGCTGAGTGACAGAACCCATAGGGTCAGAGTTGCTGGCGCCATGTCAGACTCAAAGCCTGTCACAAGTGGTGTACCACAGGGCTCAGTCCTGGGCCCACTCTTGTTTGGCATCTACTTTTCCAAGTACAAGCAAACACAGGAGGGTTATGGCTGACAAAGTTTGCAGATGACTGCAAACTGGGCCATAGTAGAAAACACATCTGACACAGATATCCTTCAGAAGGGTCTCACAGAAACGGATAACTGGTGCCAGAGCCATGGCCTAAAGTTAAATGCCAAAAATGCATAGTCATACCCTTCGGGAAAAACAAGGTTACCCCTAGCTACCAAATAGGTGGCAATCCACTGAGTACAGAAGAAGTTATCAGGGACCTGGGGACCCAGGTTGATAGTAGTCTGTCATTCGACACCCATGTAGCTAAAGTAGTTAGGAAGACCTTCTACATTGCCCACCTTATCATGAAGGGATTCTCATCTAGATCAAGGGAGGTCATAGTCTCCCTATACTCATCACTCATCAGACCAATGATTGAGTACAATGCCCCATTCGAATGTATCTGACCCGACACTTGCAGCAGCTGGAGAGGCCACAAAAGTTCCTCACCAAAAGGATAAAGGGTCTCAAACATCTGTCCTATGCTGCCCGACTGAAAGAACTCCAGCTCTATTCAGTCGCCACCGCTTGCTCAGAGGTGACCTTTGCCTAACATACAAGGCCATGTCAAACCCAGATTTGATGAATATGCTTCACCTCAAAAATCTAGATCCGTCAGAGCCACAAGGACGGAGACTTAAACCTCGACACGGCTATTAATAGGACGTGCTGGAGGGATAGATTCATCACCCAAAGACTCCCTATGCTGTGGAATAAAATCCCGGTATATGTGAGGCAGAGCACCTCGCTGGCCTTGTTCAAGAGAAATCTTGACCAATGGATGGGAGATCGCAGATATACCCCAGGGATTACCTCAGTGTCACTGCTCAACAGAGGCACAGCAAAATAATGGGTATAGTTCCCCATACTAAAGGGGTGGCGTAAGCCACAAAACTATGGGCTAGGCTTGTAAATGCCCTCGGGCAGATAGCCTAGTATGAACCTATGAACCTATGAACCAAAACCACAAAAATATGTTAATGTCAACCGGGGTGCATTTCCTATGTGGGTAGTCTCTGTATTTTTATCATTATTGTTAATAATGATCCTATTAGTGGACTCATTTCCGTTCGTGTTTCCAATCGTATTTGTCATAGGGATATTTCCTAGAAGTGGCATATATCTAATATTTCTTTGTTTCATAACATCTTTTTTAACCCTTTTTATAAGACCGTCAGGATATCCTCTTTCCCTAAATAATTTGTAAATTGTCATCATTTCTTCCAAAAACTCATCCCTATCACTGGTCATTCTGGAGGCTCTCATCATTTGCCCCTTTACCACATTTTTCTTCAAAAATAGGGGGTGGTCACTCTCATAGTGGACATAAGAATTGGAAAAACATGTTTTTCTATATATTCTGGATTTGTATTTTTTGTCATTTTTGTTCTTACTAATGGTAACATCCAAATAATTCACTTGGTCTGATGTTAAATCAAACGTAAACCTAAGGAACGGTGTAGTACTATTTATATACTGAAAATCTTTTACCTGCTGGGTCGTGCCATCCCATATTATAAAGATGTCGTCCAGAAATCTAAAATATTTCACAATATAATCTTTGTAGTTTGATTTTAACACAAAATTCAATTCCCAGAACAACATTATTATATTGGCATATATCGGTGCGCAGGCCGACCCCATTGCTACACCGTCCTTTTGATGATATATGTCCCCTTGGAAGTAGATGAAATTATTTTTTAATACTAACTCCATACTTTCTAGAACTAATCTGAAGTCATTGTTATTCAAAAACTTAAAATCCACCAACATATGTTCAAACCATGTAAGTCCTATTTCGTGAGGTATAACTGAGAACAGGTCTTTTACATCGATAGTTATGAACAAATATCTATCTTGATATGGGATATCATTAAATTTCTTTAAAAAAATCCCAAGAATCAATTAAAATGTGGGGGTAGTCTTTACTAAATTGTTTTAATTTTGTGTCAACCAATATCGCTAAAGGTTGTGTTTTTGAACCCTGAGATGTAACTATAGGTCTCAAAGGAGGGTTGTCAACCTGCTTGTGTATCTTTGGAATTCCAAATATTTCTGGAACTATGGGTTTAGGGACTTTCAAGTAGTTGTACATATCCACGTCTATTAGCCCTTGTAATAAATTATCCTGAAGGATGTAGTCTATCTTCCTATAACACATGTTCATCTCGTTTTTAGACGCTAAATTGTATCTGTCTTCATTATTCAGAATTTCTAACATCTTTTTGGTGTAGTCCCAGTGGTCCATAAGGACCACACCTCCTCCCTTGTCCGGCTTCATGATTCTTAACTTTTCATTTTCTTGAAGTTTTTTAAGAACATCTCTTTCCTCTAAAGTTAAATTACTAAAATCTTGTGTTTTCTCATTGGGTACAAACCCTTGTCTTACCATATCTATGATTGTTGTTTCAAAATTCAAAATATCAGTTTGAAGGGGGGGATTAAATACACTTCTCCTTCTCAATTTATCACTGTTAGTGTTATTCATGTCCTGAAGCAGTAATCCCAAGTTCAATTTTCTAGTAAACAATTTTATATCTATCAAAACTTCTTCCATTTTCGGCTTTTTCTTCGGTACAAAGGAAAACCCCTTTGTAAATAACCCAAAAAAAGCCGGAGATATTTCTAACTCCGTAAAATTGTAAATGTGAAAATTCTCCATGGAATGTATCCTGCATGGTACCAAATCAATTGGCTCCCCTTCGTTGTCACAATTTAAGAATGTTGTCCCCTGACCATCCCTATTGTTATTCTGAACCTCATTTGAATTGGTAATTTCTGTCAATACTGGACCAATTGCTTTTCTATCAAAATGGGAATGTTCTATCTGTGTCTCGTTCCCCTCTGTTGTTTTGCCTGGTAAGGATTCCCTATTGCCTCTGCGTATGAAAAGTGTTGACTCTGATTCCTGATTCGTTCTGATCTCCGGGGTCCCTGATCTACCCCTAAAGGGTCATCCTCACTATCTCTCTCTTCATCCACAAGACTTCTGTGCCTATTATTGTAAAAGGATTCATTTGGATGTTGTTGGAATCCCTGCCCCCCCACTAAGTCATCACTTCTATTCCGTCCATTAAAAAATCTCTTGTTACTAGTCCTATTTCCGGGATTTACATAGGCTCTCCCTTCCCTATATTATCTCAAATCCCGTTCAATTTTATCACATTTCCTCTTGTAATTTTTGTTCACATTAAAATCAACCTCTTGCAGTACACCACAGTATATGTTTTTATATTCTTGTACTGTAAACAAAAGATCATTGCTAATGTCATGATATAACTTATCAACACATTTTTTGCTTGCATTTAAAATTTTTTCATTACTATCTATCATAGCTTTTAATATAGATAGTCCACAGTCATTGAGCAATTCCGTGATAGTATTAAATAACTCTTCATCATTGCATACATTGTTGGGGTATTTTATCAGTCTAAGTCCCTTAGGGACTATTTTTTGTTCCACACATTTCTTAAGATACCAATTGTCCAAACTGAGATTACGATACCTGTTAAGCTCCGTTTCAAGAAGCTTACATTTGTCCTTGTATCGGTAATTGTCGTCAGTGGTTTTGCTTTCATTGTATCCATTCTCTATTGAAAACGATTTGCCAAGCCACTCGTTGAAGGCTATATTGTTGTAGCCCTCCAAAACACGCTGTCCTCTATTGAAATGTGTTTTTCTGTTGTTATTATAACCGCTCGCTCCCTCCCGAACCATGTTGGTGTTTTGTTCAGTTGTAACTTGGACGCGGGAGTTATGCGTCACCACAGCGCCTTCGCGTATCACCTCCGCCCGTCTCTCCTCTCCGTTAGGGCTCCGTTGACCGCATGGTATGGACCCGGTGAGGTCCAATGAGACAACCGACCCTGTTGTCTCCTGTGAATGGGTCCGTATGAGTTGGACCAGCTGGCTGAGCAGACTCTGTTCGCCTTCCATCATGGGGAACCCTCGTAGCAGAAGTTGCGGAACACTGGTAACCACAGAAGCACAAACCTCCTCCAAAAACACAAAGTTCACAAAAGAAATAGTCCGCTTTCCGGCACAATAAAGGGATTTCCTCCAAAGCCAGAAAAATGTTCCTTCACCGATGGTTGCAAATAAATTTATTGAATAGCAAACAGTTAAAACAGAATCAGTCCATCATATACCATAAACCAACACCGGTAATCCGTTTCTTGGTTTGGCTTAAAGTTAGCAGCAAACAAACAACACCACCAGCTCGTCTTACATATAAACCATGAGATTGAGCACGCTTTCGTCCATAGATTACTGGACTTCTTCAGAATCTACATGTTCCATTCAGATAAGCTCTTAAATACATTTCTATAAGTATCAATTATTCAATTAACATAATTAATTGTAATTGCACTTTGTTTTAAAGGTATATGTAGTTTGATAAAAACTGTCTCATGTAATACAAGCCGTTTAAAAATGTATGTCTATATAACACTGTTACCCATACTAATATATAAAAAAAGGTCCAACAACTGTAGCAAGAGAACAGAGGCTCCAAGTGGAAAACACAAGAAACAGGAACACACCAAATCCACTGGATACACCACACAGAGGAATCCACAATGTAGAAAACTTCTTTAATGAAGAACTGGAACACACAAGCGCTTTCGCATAGTAACACTATGCTTCTTCAGGTGTAATAAAACATGAAATTGAGCAGCCGTTTATACAAAAGCTCTTGGTGCTCAAAACTGGCTAATCAGAACACTAATTGAATAATTATAGCATTCAAGCTAAGCTAGTTTAAAGGGGTATCATTAACAAATTCAAAGATGTTAAACATAGACAAAAGAGAATAAAAACATATGAAAGAGCATGAATAAAAACAGTTAACATAAAAATGCGCCAAAGCGCTTTAAAACAATTATGCTGTCACACCAAAAACAGCAACTTCTGGCCTAAGCTGACAGTGCAAGCCTGCTGAAAACTCAGAGTTGCTTATAAAACAAAGCAGCAAGTGTCAGTGATCAAATACATAATATGGTCCATATTTCAAAAAGTTCACAAAATATGAGCAAAAGAACCACGAATACATTAATAAAATACTTTAATAAAAAATAAAATAGATAATATCCCTAGAGGTAGAATCGCTCAACAGAGTTCATCGTAAGCCCCTTATCATAGAGCAAATAATCAGAGCTAATGCATCAAAAACACCAGATGATCATATTGTTGTATCAGTAAGGGCAAATGGTATTATCAAACTCTGCCTAGCAGAAATATCCATGTAATAAATATTGTCAAGAAACGGCAGTGTAGTGTCATTAATGAATAGTGCAGAACATGCCGGTTGATAAAATCAGCTTAATATCGCCTTCTCAATGAAAAAACATCTATAGAACCTACTAATGCACAAAATCCTAGACCTATATAACATAGTTGACTAACACAAAAGGTAAGTAATAAAACTCACCAGTAACGGCAACAATGAAAATAGAAATAAAACCGTTGCAGCATCCTGTATGCACGGAAAGCCATATGACGACAGTCAAAACAACGAAAACTGGTCCGACAGTAAAAAACATCCTATAACCAACAGCAACTGTCGGACTAAACAAAGAAGGACACACCTTCATCATAACCATCTGATCAACGGCTTTACGTAAAACCAGGAAAACCAACAACCAGAACCAACTGAAAAATCAAATACTGAGTATTGATACAAGTATATGAAAATATATAATAAAGCATCAGAGGATCTGGCGGAATGCAAAACACTATTTGCCACTATAAAGATGGTGCACATAAAAGTGGCAGCGTAAGCCCCAATAAGATGTAGACACCCAACGGGGATCTCACCATAGCATATAAATATAGCGACTGAAATATGGTGTGAATATAATGCAAATCTACCATAATAAAAAAAGGCAACAAAGAGAGACACAATGATTACAAGAAAAATATATATAAAGGAATATACAAAATGGATATGTATACAAGACGTAAAACCAACTGCAAGTTAACTGCACACATAATATTGTCCAGTTGGAGAAATTGTTTATTTTAAGGTTGTGGTACTGCCATAGTGTTTAAAAGTGACTTTTGTGGACTGGTAGTGTCATTAGTATTGTTGCTTTCTTATCTCTATCATAGAGGCAGCATTTCGGCTTGACCATGGAACAGATTGTCACTCCCACAGTCAGTCCTTCTTCCAGCCACAAAAAGAAAACGTTAAACAAACAACCTTTGCCACCACAGCAGGCTAGCAATTTGCCTCAGCCGTAGGTGGGTGACACTGCTATTGCCATTTGCTGTACCTCAGGCCACTCATCTTTATCCTTGATCCCTTTGTCGTAGCACCCATGGCCACTATTGGACCAGCCACGTCCTCTGCGGCTGTTGAGACCCTCTCAGTGGGCAAGGGAGAACCACTCTTGTCGGTCCTGGGAGAGGGAACAGGGAAGGTTTCCCTGTTGTGTCAGAATGCTGTGCTCATCCCTGGGGAAGCACCAGCTGTCATTAGTAATTTGTTTGGCCCCATTTTACCTGTCAAAAAGAGACAGAAAACCAAGCATGTATCTACTCCTCCTCAGATTTCTTTGAAAAAGAGTAGTTTGGGACTGGTTCAGGGTTTGATTCAGGCTAGTGATCCTTACTGCAGAGTACTTTCCGGCAAAAGAAAGAGACATGCCTCCTTTCCTGAACAGATTCAGGATTCTTAATCTGAACAGGAAGATGAAGTGACAAATTTAGGGTTTTGCCCTTAGATTTCTGGTTCAGACTCAGAGGAGAGCTACTTCTCCCTGTGAGGGGTTTCTGTTTCTCTGAGACCATTCCTAGAATGCCCCAGTGTTCTCAGTGGGAGAACACTGAGGTTTCTCAGTCCCGCAAAAATACTTTGAGTTGTTACAGAGGGTTTTCCAGAACTTACACCCATTCCTCCTGTCCGTTCTGCTTTGGTGGATGTGTGTCTTACTTCCTGCAGATGTTCATCATGTTATCCTGCTGCAGTCATCACACTTGGGTTATCCTGCCATCAGACGGTCCCGCAGTCGGCCAGAATTCCAAAGTCTTGGTCCGGCGTCGGTTGCTGTCGCTTCGTCCCTGACGTCAGAGCACCAGGGGTATATCAGAGGCATCCAACGCCATTTTCTTCAGTCTTTTTTGCCACACGGTGACCGAAGCAGAAACAGTTCACAAGTGCCGGTCGGCCGACTCCTGAGATTTTCGAATTGAGTTTCAGTCCGAAGTCTTCAAAGCTAAGTACCCCGTTGGGGAACCTTTTCTTGCCTCAGTCCGATGTCAGAAAAAGTTAACAATTGCATTTCTTGTGGGAAGCAAATACCTCATAAGGACTTTCATTCTTTTTGTATACCTTGCCTAGGCCCAGACCACGACGTCACTGGTTGTCGGTTTTGTGCTAGGTTCAATAAGCAAACTATAAAGCGTCGCTTTGATTTCGCACGACACTACTTCGGTAGAAAATTTAATTACACTATGCCGTCGGAGCAACCGACTACCGGCATGCATAAAAAATGCAAGGATAAGGACAGGCAGCCTAGAACCAAGCCAGACACTGAGGCCTTGGCTGGACCGGTCGCCGGTTCTCTGGTTTTCAGTGAGGCGCCTACGCAGCCCCTGGCTACCGCTGAATTGGATCCCCAGACCACATCGGATCTCCCAGCAGAGAGTTCTAGGCCAGCGCAACCATTTTCCTTAGGCCCTACCGACGACATTGCAGTAGGGGAAGCTGGTGCTGCAGAAACACCTTTGGTTTCTGAAGGTGTCTTCAGAACTACTACCCTCAACATAAAATCTTATGCTAAGCTTAAGACTCCTCTAAAACGAAAAAGCCTTCACTCAGTCTCCAGGCCAAGGCCCTATGCCTAAGAAATAGATGCTTAAAATGGCTGAGGATTTGATTTCTTTGATCAGGGGTTCCCAACCCCCCCCCCCCGACAAAAGGCCTAGACAAGAGGAGGATTATGCCTCCTCTGATCAGGTGTCTGTTTCCTCAGGCTCCTCTGAGGAACAGGATTACTCCTTCCCACCCTTATGAAGATCCTGATGCTGAAGACTCCATTCCCTCAGCTTCTCCCCCTGAAGATTACTCCTTTGGGGAAACCTTACACACCATGAGGGAAGGTACAAAAGATGTGAAAAATATAATCAGAATGCTTCAGTGCCTGAAACTACCTACAGTAATAGTCCCCAAATTCTGCCAGGTTTAGTTCAAACACTGGAACAGTAAAAGTAGAAGGGCAAATAAAAGTCTATATACATTACAGGGCCTTTCAGTTTAGAGGCCAATAAGAAACGCCAAGTAAGAAGTTTAGGGCCATTTTCTCTGACATACAGAAGGGAATGCAGAGGTTTACTAACCACTGAGGCAGTAAGAGATATATACCTCAGGGAGTGTCTGTAAATAACATTTATGGAATGAGGCATATATCTAAGTGGAAATGGAATGAATGCCACAGTGATTATACTGCGGAATGAATAAAAGTAAATCCTGAACTGATGGAGAGGTAACCATAAGAGAGAGAACAGCCAATTAGTAGACCTGAAAAATGTCCCATGAATTTAATCAGAAAAGCTTGGGCACACTTGTTCTTCTTTCGGCTTTTCCCGGTTAGGGGTCGCCACAGCGGAACTCCTGTCAGCTAATGATTGGCAGTAGATTTTTACGGTGCTGAGGTGCCAGCCCGATGCCCAACCTTCACAAAGGCATGTCCATTCACGCATGTCTTTCTAACGCCACTCGACCGTGGGGAGGACATGCAGACTCCACACAGAAGGCGCTCCAGCCAAGAATCGAACGGGAGAACCTCTTGCTGTGAGGTGACAACATTACCGCTGCACCACAGCGACTTAGAAAAGCTTGGGCACAGTATGTGTGACAAGCACTATAAATCATAGAGTGCAACTGGGGATACTATTATTAGCCAGTACTGACCACATGGAAGTATATAAAAAGGCAATATTCCTCACCGTTTAGTGAAAGTAAAAAGCATACTTTTGTAATAATGTATTATTATAAACATTAGGAGATTTCACTATTATTTATTTATTTTACATTTGTTAACCGAGAAATTCTGACTGGACCAGGTCCATTTTCAGCGGAGGCCCGGGGAGAAAAGCTCCAACATCAAGTTATACAAATACAGTACATCCAGCATAATACACAAAACAGGTTACATCATGTATGCTGAGCATAGTAATATAACAAGAAATTAATAAAAACACTCCAGGTAAAAGAAGATATAGAACATGGGTAAAAAGACAATGTCAGCCATATATTGGTAAGAAAAGAAAATATATCAAGTAAGATTCTACAGTTAAAAGTACCCTTTCAGATGACCAAGCCTACAGGGGGATCAGAGCTCCAGCATGTGATCAGAGAGGAATGTGGGGAGTTAATAGTAGTATGGGTAGGGTTATGTGATACAAGGGCATAACTAGGTACTAAGAAGGTGCGATTTGAGGAAGTTTTTGAATATGGATGTGGAGGGGGCAGTGGACACAGATAGGGGAAGAGAGTTCCAATTTCCTGGCAACAGTGTGGGAGTATAGCACTTTCCCTGCATTATTATTAGCCTTGATGATGGAGAGGAGAGATTTTTCACTGGATCTTAGGTATTGGTTTGCAGTATCGATAGTAAGTAGGTTGGATAATGAGGGTTTTTTTCAGGATATTTGAGAATATTGTAGGCTGTGCCCAGCTGGTGATAGTTAAGTAGCTGTGGTAGCTCTGTATTTTGTTTTGAACATCTAACTCCTGTTTAACTGTGAGCCATGCACTTTGCTAAACTTATGGATATTGTCTCTCATATTATAATGAACAAGGATGAAACTGTACATTTCTTCACAAAAATATTCTGAACTAAGGCAATAAGGCACATCATGCATACACATTTAGAGTCAGATGTAAACTGCTGAAGTACACACACACTCACACATTAAATATCTATAAGTACATGACTATTTAATCATATTTGAGAATTATCATTTGAAGCCTATCAGCCCTAACTATGAAAGTAAGCCAAGAAGTGTATTTTTAAAACCACAAAATGAAATAAACACAACACTGTTTTAACACTACCTTCACCTAAGTTGTATGGCTCAATTGGAGAGTCATGGCTTAGTGGTAGGTCATACAGTCTAGTGTTACCAGGGTCCTGGGTTCGAGACTGACAGTGGGAATTTATTTTTGGTTGGGAGGGTGACCTAATGGTTAAGGTGTTTGCTTTACAAACACAAAGTGCAGGGTTTGAATCTCACAAGGGATAATTGGCTAGGCTTAAAATGTCTCGCAAGGGCAGTTAGCCTAGTACTAACCTATGAACCTATGAACATTTCCACTGGGAAGGTCAGGACTACTCTGACTCAAAGAAAAGGCTCCGAGAGTTTCTTTTACTCCCCCAGCACAGACCACTTGCTATCCCCCCAGTTTTGGACATAGTGGATGAGGTCTTCTTAGAATCTGGTCTAAATCCAGATTCTCTGCCTCCTGCCCCAGCCAAACCAGATAGATACTATAGAGTGCCTGACTCTCACAAATTCCTTTACAAAAGCCCTGCTGCTGATCCAGAGACAATCTCCTAGGGTCCCAGAGGGGCCAAGGCTTCTATGGCTTAAAATCCTGTACTCTCAGAAAGAGACTCCAGAGCACTAGATAGGTGGGGGAAGAAGGTTTACACCTCAATTACTCTAGCTATGAGAGCACTAAAATTGTCAATTTCACATGCTTAAATACCAGCAATTCCTAATGTCTCAAATAAAACAAAAGATGGGCATGCACCCTCAACAGTCTGAATTCAAAGAAATGCAAGATCTGTTGCATGCAGCTGAGCAGGTAGGCAAGCATACTTTACAATGTGGTTTTGATGCCTTGGAAGTTTCCTCTAGAGCAGCTGTTACTGGGTCTGTTATACGTAGGCAAGCTTGGTTAAAGGAACCATCTCTGCCTGATCATGTTAAAGCAAAGTTACTGGATGCACCCTTACAGCAGGATGTTTTATTTGGTGTTAAAGCAGAGGAGGTTTTAAAGAAAATGGAGGATAAGGCAAAATCTATGCAGACGGTCAAAGATTTCTTACAGGTACAGCTCCCACGCTTCAGCAGAAATTGGCCAACAAAAAATTGGTCCTTTCCAGCTTCTGACAGACCTCAGAGGGGTAAATACAGGCGCCCAAGGGGCAGAGGACAAGCACAAATCCCTTACAAACCTCACCAATGGGGCACTACAACACAGAAGGGAGGAGAAGACAGGTCCCAAACCATTAGAAGGTAAACACAATGACTTAAACCTTAAACTGCCAAGCAAAACCCTGTTGGCAGCTCCCTTGGGAGGAAAATTAGCACTTTTTGCAGACAACTGGCACATCGTCACAAAGGACAAATGGGTCCTAGACATTATCTCACACGGATACAGATTACATTTCCACACCTTGCCAAGTTTAAAAGGAATGCCAAATCTGCCACAAAATCAATGTGCAGAGGCGCAAAAACAAATTACAGCTCTCATGGACATGAGAGCCATTCAACTGGTACCTACACAGGAGCAAGGACAAGGATTTTACTCAAGGCTCTTTCTAGTCCCCAGAAAGGACAATGCTTGGAGACCCATTCTGGACCTTTCAATTTTAAACACCTTCTTGCAAGTACCCAAATTCAAGATGCTAACACTACAGCAGCTTCTTCCCATGTTGGGCAGGAAAGCTTGGCTAGTAACGTTGGACCTCAAGGAGGCATACCTGCATGTCCCTATCAGACAAAATTGCAGAAGATACCTCCGTTTCATTGCAGGTTCAACCCATTGCCAATTCTCTGCACTGCCCTTTGGCTTATCTACTGCGCCCAGGGTCTTCACAAAATGCCTGGCACCAGTAATTGCATACTGCAGACAGAGAGGAATTCAAATATACCCATACCTGGACGACTGTCTCATTCAAGCAGAAAGCAAGGACATTATCTTACAACACCTGGCTTTTGTCTGACATCTTCTAAGTTGCATAGGGTACACAGTAAACAAAAAGAAATCAAAACTAGTGCCCTCACAAAATATGACATTCCTGGGTGCCAGCTTGAATACAATGGCCCAGATGGCTTATCTGAGGCCAGACAAACAACTACAACTAACTCAATACTTCAGAACAATGGCAACAAAGACCCAACTCCCTGCAAGAAAAATTCTGCAGGCCTTGGGCTTCATGGCATCTTGCATACTACTAATACCATTTGCAAAACTGCATATGAGGAAATTACAATGGTACCTAAAAAGCATATGGACTCAACACAGCCACAGCTTGGAAACAATGATAAATCTCATTCCCTGCCTTCAACAGGAGTTTCTATGGTGGTCACAGGCTTGTCACCTCAACAAGGGTCAGCCTTTCACCCTACTCCAAGCAGGCAAACTATGACAACAGATGCATCAGACTATGCCTGGGGAGCACACATGGCAGGACGGTGCGTTCAAGGCTTATGGACAGCAGATCAAAGGAATCTGCACATCAATCAAAAAGAAATGCTAGCTGTACAAAATGCTCTCATAGCCTTCAAGGACCTCTTGCATCCAGGACAGCTTATCATAAGGACAGACAACACCACAGTAATGTGGTACATAAACAAACAAGGGGGTACACATTCCTACCCTCTATGCAGGCAAGCAATGACCTTGTGGAACACAGCACTGGCTTACCAAGTTAAATTACAAGCACAATTCCTGCCAGGAAAAAAGAACACATTGGCAGACGACCTAAACAGAAACATCATGGATCCCCACGAGTGGAAACTGGAACCACAAGTATTCGCAATGATAACTCAAAAATGGAGGCTCCCAGACATAGACCTGTTTGCCAGCCCTCAAAACTATCAGCTAACAAAGTTTTGCACAAGGACTTTTCACCATCAAGCTTGGAAAGTGGACGCACTCTCATTCAGTTGGAAAATGCTAACAGTATATGCCTTTCCTCCACTACCCCTTCTCACAAAGGTACTTCTGAAAGTCAGGATGGAGAGACCCCGAATGATACTCATTGCTCCAGACTGGCCACGCCAGCACTGGTACCCACTATTAAGGAATATGGCCCAGGGCCCACCATGGATTCTCCCGCAAATTACCCACCTGCTCACACAACAAGACAATCAGATTCTACACAGCCAGCTCAAAACCTTAAACTTGGCTGCATGGCAAATCACCTAAGCAACCAGCCAGCTCCTCTCTCACAAGCTGTTATGGAAGTTATGCTGGAGGCCAGGAGGCCCAGCACCAGGAAAGCCTACTCAGACAAATGGAAAAGGTTTTGCGCCTGGAACCAAGCTAAAGGCCAAAATACCCTTCAGGCTGACATACCTCAGATTCTTCAATATCTAACTGAGAAGTTACACAAAGGACTTTCATTTTCATCTATTAAAATCCACGCCTCAGCCATCTCTGCTCACTACAACATGGATCCTTCCTTATTTTCACATCCACTCTTAAGACAGTTTCTCAGAGGGGCCAATAACATTAGGCCTCCCAGGAGAGCACCAACACCTACTTGGGACCTCAACTTTGTTCCGGAAAAACTCACATTACCGCCTTTTGAGCCAGCTTTCTCAGCTGAATTAAAGTTTATATCATGGAAGACTGCCCTGCTGCTAGCAATCACTTCAGCTAAAAGAGTTTCAGAACTTCAGGCACTAATGGCAGTAGAGCATTTCCTCATTTTTCATCAAGACAGAGTTTCTCTGCGAACTAATCCCTCCTTTATGCCTAAGGTGGTATCCAGTGTGGCTCTAAATCAAACCATCCATTTACCCACCTTCTTTCCAAATTCACAGAACAAAGGAGAAAGACTCCTGCATTCCTTGGACATTCATAGGCAGCTACGTTACTACTTGGATAAAACTAAGATTTTCAGAAAAAACTGACCAGCTTTTTGTATCCTATGCTACAGCATCACAAGGAAAGGTTCTCAAAACAAACCATTTCCAAATGGATAGGACATTGCATACGTTTTTGCTACACCCACCATGGAAAACCAGTTCCTGCTACCATAAAACCCCACTCCACCAGGGCAGCAGCTACATCTACAGCCTTCCTCAGGGGGGTGCCAACTAAGGATATTCTGGAAGCTGCAGCTTGGAGTTCAGTTCACACCTTCACCAAACATTACCACTTACCACTTTACTCTAAGACTGGAGCTGGCTTCGCCACTGCAGTTTTGCAGGGCCTTCTTGCCTCCTCTAACCCTGTTTGACTCCACCTCCCATCCTTAGCTTTGGGATTCTACCCAAGTATGATGACTGCAGCAGGGTAACACGATGAACATAGTACAGTTTTGTACCTACCATAAATGTAGATGTTCAAGTGTATACCCTGCTGCAGTCCAGGTTACCCTCCCTCCATCCCCTCTGAACTAGCTGAACTTATCTCTACCACTCCATTCTATTCTTCCTGTGTGGTGTATTTGCTTGTGCCTAAGGATTTTGTTTTATTTTATCCATATAGCTTTATATATATATATATATATATATATATATATATATATATATATATATATATACACACACACATATACATACATATATATACATATACATACATTTATTTTTTGCCTACCTATTAGGGGCACCTGACATCTGGGGCAAGAAAAACTGAAGAAAATTGCGTCGGATGCCTCTGATATACCCCTGGCGCTCTGACGTCAGGGAAGAAGCGACAGCAACTGATGCCGGACCAAGACTTTGGAATTCTGGCCGACTGCTGGACCGCCTGACGGCAGGATAACCCAAGTGTGATGACTGCAGCAGGGTATACACTCAAACATCTACATTTGTGGTAGGTACAAAACTGTACTTTTTCCTGATAGTCAGCCAGCTGTCCCTAAAAAGGCAGGTAGGACATATAAAGTTCTTCAGTCTTTTAAATTATTATACACTATTCCTAAACCTGACCCAGCAGCTATAGCCTTAATTGACACCTCTGCTGCTAAGGACTTAGTTCATTCCAATCCTACTCTTTCTAATAAGGATGGGACAGTTGTTGATCGGTATGGGGGGTTATATACTTCTGCAACTATGACTTCCAATATTCTAAATTGTCAGGCTCATATGTTAAGGTTTATTCTGACATATTGTGAGTGTATGAGGAATTTTTTGTCTACAGTTTCTTCTTATGTAGAAAAATCTGCTTTAAATAACTTAGTATCTAATGCCATTTTCATTCGTTTCTCAACGAGTGGGTCTCAGAGCTGACCCTCGGATTCAACTCTGCTGCTTTACTGTAGATTCTTGCATCGGGCTCTTGAGCTCTTCTCTTTACCCATAATGCACCTGACCACTGGATTACCTCAGATCAAGTTTGCTGTTACTGTGTAACTATCAAAATATAAAGCATAATACTGTGAAAACAGTATAGTAATAGAATAGGGGCTCATACTGGAATTGTGGTTCCTAACAAAAAATTTCATCGGGTCACTCCCGAAGACATGGATGGGGGAAGGAGGGGGGGCAGTTGAGGGAGACTGAAAATGGACAACACAGATGCATAGTTATGGTGAGTACATAACTTTTTTATCTGATTATGTAATTTTCATTCATTCCTCAATGAATGGGGCAGAGTCCCCAGCTATGATAACCTTGGGTGCCCTCAAGGATGTTACGGAAAAAACACAGAACCTAATGCAGCCCTAGTTCTAGAGACCCATTCGTTGAGGAAGAATGAAAATGGACAACACAGTTGCATAGCTATGGTGAATGAGTACATAACTTCTGTTTCTTCTATTGTGCAGGTCACTAGTGATTTGCTTGCAGGTAATGTATATGACACTGTTGATACTTCTTTCCGGACTATGGCCAACTGGTATGGTTTTAAGGATGTTTGCTTGGCTGCATTCTCAGAACCTTCCATATGATGACAGAAATAAGATTTTAAGTTCTCCCTTGGATAGAAACTGTGGCTCTTCTACTGCAGAGGTGATCAAAAAGTATGATTAAAGGAGTTAGCTAATCCAGGGAATCTCTAAGATTTTTCACCCCTCATTTTCCTAATTGCCCAAGGTACTTTCTTTCTCCTCGGCCAATTTCAGCAAAAAAAAAAAAAGGAATAAAAAAGCTCAACAGAATTTGAGTAAACAGTCATTTAAGTGTCATGGAGGATCCAAAAAGAAGTCTCAATCCTCCAAAAACCAAGGACATTCCAGCAAGTCTGAATGAGTATTTGAGTTCTTGTGACCTCCCCCCATCCTGGCCCACTTTCTCTTCCAGAAAGTCTGAATCTCTGTTTTTCTGTTTAGCAAGAGATTGTTTCAGATAAATGGGTTATGAAAATCATTTATCAGAGTTACAAATGGCAGTGGGAGGAAATTTCTCCTTTCCAGGAGGGTTATTACTCATCTTGCAGAACAGTCTGATGTTAAGTTTTCAATCTCGCCTTCATTCTTGCTGGATGGGTTCGGAGCCGATCCTCGGCTCCGACTCGGCCTTTACTAAAGCTCAGGAGCTATTTTTACCAGCTCGAGGCTACCCTATATCCCACAATGCTAGGCGCCAACTGCCCAGATCTCGTTTGCCGCTTCAGCTACGAGGTTGCGTTTTTTTGCCGGCTCCAGGTTGTATTGATCTTTTTATATTTCTAGTTAGTTTTTTGGTCCTTACCTTTAGTGATAGTTATAACTAGTACTACCCTATAGTTCCCCTTTTAGAATCCCCTCTTAGGTAGTCTCTTTCTGGGTCCCCCCCCCCCTGTTATCGCCCGGGTCTTTCCTGTTCTTCTGAATAGTTAGGCCTTTGGCTAAAGTTGTTTTATTATAATACTTGTGTGGAATTTTTTGTGTGTGTGCCTAGATTTAAAGTTGTTGTATTTTTAGTCTGTTACAAGTTTTTTGGTGTGTGTGTGTATTGTGTTGTGCTTGTGACTAGATTATTAAAATTTTTTTCTGTCTGCCTTGTCATCCTTGTTTTCGGGATGTCTAAAGACACCAAGGTCTCGGGCTTCAAGAAGTGTGACTCGTGCTGTCAGAAAATGTCTCTGACAGATGGTCACACTTCGTGTGTATTGCCTAGGCCCTCTGCAGGAATTCAGAAATAAACTTATTTTGAGAGGCTTGTTGAAGCCTGAAGGTTCCCCGGCCAAGCCTTCATCAGGTAAACCTTCTAAGCCCGCCAAACCATCGGCTCCATGTTCGGAGCCGTCGCCGAGCGGTGCTGCCACTACTACTGCATCAGTTCCAGCCGGAACCGATGATTCGAGGCCTCAGTCGGCTCCGACCCTACTGTCGGAGCCGTCTTCTAGCCAAAAGCGCTCCAGGGATCCTTCCTTAGTCGGTCCAGTCGGCACCGAGATCTCCCTTGTTATCGGAGCGGAGCCATAGGTCCCATTCCTCTCAGTCTTCCAGCCTGTTGGATCATGACTTCGAGAGGGTGGTTAGCAGACTCCTTAAGTCGCAGGCGCTGGCCCAAATGTTGCATAGCCCTTCTCATCAGACAGTGGCTATCCCTACTTCCTCTTCAATTCCTCCTCCGACTCTTCTCTGAGCTCGGAGCTGGAGATTGTAGGGGTCGGGAACATCGGAGCAGATAGAACACCTTTCGGCTCCCTCATTGGCTCCGATCTCTTCCTTGGTTCCATCCTTGGAGGGATCCAGGTGCCGGGACTCCCTTGGTTGGCTCCGAGGGGGCGAGTGGCATCGGACCCTTGTCCGACCCCGTTCTCCCTCTCGGAGCCTCGGCGCAGGTGAGTTCGATCCTGACTTCGGTCTCGGAGCCATCCCTCTCGGTGCCAGGAGGGGTCCTTGCCTCTTCGGACCCTCTTTCCTGCCTGATAGGGGTGCCTTTGAGGTCATGAGGAGTGTGCTGGCCCCTGTGCCTGCTCCACGGTAGTCTCCTCCCTCTGTGGTGCCTGCTTTGGTCTCTAACCACCCTCCCAATCCCGAGCGTGGAGAGCCGACGCTACAGGTAGCCCCATTGGGTGTATCCTCCTCTTCTGAGGCCTCCCCTGATCCTTCAGGGGAGCCTCCTCGGAAGAGAAAATGCAAGAGGAAGCATGTGGACTCCCCTGAGTCAGTCACGTCTGACACCGACTTGGATGAGTTGGAAGGGTCCCCAAGGTCCTCCTCTGAGGATGTCTCCAGTTCCCCCTCTGCTTAAGGATCTCCAGGATGTCAGAAAAGGTCTGCCCTCAGTCCTTCCGAGGATGAGTTGGTTTACCTAGATGCATTTGGTTCTCGCCCTTTCACCTCCTGGGTGTCTCTGCCTTTCGACCCTCTCATGGATGTGGTGGCTCGAAAGGCGTGGACGGCCTCTGACACTATGGAACCAAACCCCCGGAGGCCGACAAAATTTATTACATCCCCTTTCGACAAGCAGTTTCTGACCAAGGGCGTCCCCGTTGATGCCATGGTGGTGGAGGCGGCCACTAAGAGGGAGTTGGCTGACCCTTCAGTACCTGTCCACCCTCCTAATACCATATCTGTCCATAGTCCTAGATTCTTTAAGCAGATGTTTTCTTCAGCGACCTTTTCCATGCGGTCCCTGAATTATTTGTGTCATTTCACCCGCCTTCAAAGTGACCTGCTGAAAGAACTGGGTGACACCTTACAGGATCCATCAGCTGCGGGGTCTCAGGACAAGATCAACTCCCAGCTGGCAACCCTGAACTCGATCGTTAACTCCTCCATGCGGCTTATTTCCTGTGTGGCCGATGGGGCGAGTAGGGTCGCAGGCACAGGCGTACCCTAAAGTCAGAAGTGGGAAAATGTGGTTCCATAAACCACAGGGAGTCGTGCCTGACACACAAGGTGAGTTTCCCTCCAGAGGCAGGGGAGGGAACAAGAACAGACGCCGCCTGAGAGGCAGAGGGGGTCAGCAAAATCAGGGTACCAGGGAATCTTTCTCTGAGAAACCCTTTCAGCATCCCTGAGGAGCTTGCCCGACTGTCTGCCTTCGGAGGCAGTCGGGGGAAGGTTATCACTGTACCCAGAAGCCTGGCATTCCCTAACGCAAGACAAATGGGTACGGTCTATCATATCCGAAGGTTACAAAATTCCCTTTATCCACACCCCTGTACAGCCAAAACAGCCCCTTCCAGACGTTCCACCCCGTCTAAGGCAACAAGCAGTATTAGAAATTTCAAAACTGCTAAGAAAAAGAGCCATCCAGCCAGTCCCAGCAGACCAGTTAGGATCCGGAATCTACTTCAAATTCTTTTTAGTACCAAAAAAGACAGAGGACTGGAGACCTATTCTGGATCTCAGCAGGCTGAACAAGTCTGTTCAAAGAACAAAATTCCAGATGGTCACGCTACAGTCCATTCTACCCTTTTTGGGTCAGGACAATTGGATGTGCTCAATAGATCTTCAGGACGCGTACTACCACATCAAGATGCACAGGCACTCCAGGAGGTTTTTCCACTTCCGGCTGGGAGCCAGTCACTACCAGTTCAGAGCCCTGCCCTTTGGTCTCACCACAGTCCCCCGGGTGTTCACCAAATGCATGGCAGTGGTTATGGCTCACCTGAGACGGCGAGGATTCCAGGTGTTTCCATATTTAGACGACTGGCTCCTTACCGCTACCACCAGGCGTCAGCTACTCCAATCCAGAGATTATACCATACAAACTTGCAGCGAACTAGGTATCTCCATAAATTTCGAAAAGTCTGCCTTGTCAGTCTATTACTTTCATAGGCGCCACATTAAACACAGTCGAGCAGTCAGCAAAACTACCCACACAAAGAGTATCAGACATTCGCGAACATGTTCAGGTCCTTCTTCAGTGCCACAAAATCCAGGCCAGATTTGTGCTAAAAACCCTAGGTCTCATGGCAGCAACTATCACGTTACTCCCACTAGCTTGTGTCCATATGCGGATCCTTCAGTGGATGCTGTTTTCCCAGTGGTCCTTTCAACATCTTCCAATGCCACACAACATTTTAATCACCCAATCATGCAAAAGACACCTTTCTTGGTGGATGGTCTCCCCTCAGGTGCTTCAGGGCAGACCCTTTGTTCTTCCTCCTGTGGTTGCTACGGTGACAACGGATGCCTCCCTCATCGGGTGGGGGGGGGGGGGGCATTTTCAGGGTAGGACAGTCCAGGGCACATGGCAACCATTAGAATGCCACCTGCATATAAAAGTCTTGGAGATGAGAGCAGTACTTTTAGCGTTGCAAGCCCTTCAAGACTCTCTACCCACCGGGACTATTGCAATTCAGACAGACAATATGTTTGTAGTGTGGTACATCAACAAGCAGGGTGGAACCAAGTCCTTTCCCTTGTGTCGAGAAGCACTCAGACTTTGGCAGTGGGCGATCACCTCTCAACGGTTTCTGATAGCAATGCATATCCCCGGGAAGTCCAACGTCATAGCAGACAGGCTGAGCAGAGCCATTCTCATGCCCCACGAGTGGTCTCTCAGACAGTAGTGAAAAAAATCTTCCGAAGGTGGGGTCGACCTTGCTGCGACCTTTTCGCAACCCCTCAAAACAGCAAGTGCCACGACTTCTTCACTCTCTTCCCTCTTCCTGGCCACCCTCCCAGAGACGCTCTAGTCAACGATTGGCCCCGGGGTCTTCTGTACGCATTCCCCCCCTTTCCCGTAATCACCCAATTGATTCAGAAAGCAACCGCATTGAGATCCAGAATGATCCTCATTGCCCCTTACTGGCCTCGACAAATCTGGTTTCCGTTCCTGCATCATCACCTATTGAAGCAGCCCTGGCATCTGGACCCAGTGCCAGATCTTTTGACCCATCAGTCGGGCGAGCTGCACCAGTCCCTTCAGTCTCAACCTCACATCTTGGTTGCTTAACTTCCAACCCTAGCCAGGCTTCCCTTTATTTCTCATTCAGTGCGTGACATCATCCTTGCTTCCCATAAATCTACTACCAGGAAGACTTATGCTAGCAAATGGAAACGTTTTTCTTTCTGGGCAGAGGCTAGAAATGTAGACCCTTTCACAGCCCCTGTCCAAACAGTTCTTGACTTTTTGGCAGAACTTTTTCAGATGGGTTCTTCCTCGGCCACCATCAGAGTACAATTGGCGGCTATTGCGAATTTCCATGTTGGTTTGTGAGAGACCAGCATCATGTCACACAAGCTTTGTAAAGCCTTTCTCAAAGGTACCTTTTTACTCAGGCCCCCGGTTAAAGATCCCCCCCCCCCCACCGTGGGATTTGAACTTGGTATTAACTTCCTTGATTCTCTCTCCTTTTGAGCCTGCGGCTTCCTGTTCTTTGAAGTTACTCTCATGGAAAACCCTCTTCTTAATGGCTATCACTTCAACGAGAAGGGTCTCAGAGCTTCAAGCCCTGTGTATCCTCCCTCCTTATCTTGTTTTTCACAAGGACAGAGTGTCCCTCAGAACTAATCCTTCTTTTTTACACAAAATATCTTCTGAGACAAATTTAAATCAGACCATCGATCTTCCAGTTTTCTTCCCAAATTATACCAACAGAGCGGAACAGAAGCTGCATTTTTTAGATGTTCACTGTCAGCTTCGTTTTTATCTGGACAGAACTAAGCAAGTCTGACCAACTCTTCCTATCGTATGCGGAAGGGAAACGACGACTGCCAGTTTCCAAAGTAACTTTGTCCAGGTGGTTGGCCTCTGTCATTACGTTGATTTACGAATTGAGACATAAAGAGCTCCCTACAAAACCTAGGGCTCATTCTACTAGAGCATTAGCTTCTTCAGCAGCTTTTCAGGCAAGATTGCCATTGGATTCCATTTGTGCGGCAGCCACATGGGCCTCTCCTCATACCTTTATTTCTCATTACAAGTTGGACATGGCCTCCAGAGGTCGAGCTGTTTTTGGTTCCACTGTGCTCAAAAGTGTGTTCCTATGAGCCACCCAGGGCTAAGGTGCTAGGGGCGCAGTCCCATCCAGCAAGAACGAAGGCGAGATTGACAACTTAACATTAAGAAGTTATGTACCTACCATAACATTCCATGTTAGTTGTCTTCTTCTCGCCTTCTTTCTTGCGTCCCTCCCTTCATCCCCCTAGCCTGGACAGACCGAGAATATCTTTTGAGACCCTGTTTTTTCTCACTCCGGTATGAACTTACCTATCTATTTATACATATATTTTGATATATGTATATTTTTCTTCTTTTGTTGTGGGGACATTATGTCTATGGTGTTAGCTTCCAAACGAGATCTGGGTAGTTGGCGCCTAGCATCGTGGGATATAGGGTAGCCTCGAGCCGGTAAAAATAGCTCTCGAGCTTTAGTAAACGCCAAGTCGGAGCCGAGGATCAGCTCTGAACCCATCCAGCAAATAAGAAGGCGAGAAGAAAACTAACATGGAACGTTATGGTAGGTACATAACTTCTTATTCTGTTTCCACCTGTTCTTCATCACATGCTGTCTGAAGGAGTGATAGAACCAGTTTTTCTACCCAGGTGGGGAAGGGGGTTTTATTCAATGATGTTCCTAGTCCCAAAGAAAGAAAACGCTTGGAGACCAGTTCTGTATCTTTCTTTTCTAAACCTATTTGTGATACTGCCCAAATTCAAAACAGTGTCACTTCACAACCTGTTGCCTGTTCTTCCTTTCAAGTTTGTTGGTAACACTAGACTTAAGAGATAGTTATCACATTTTGTTCATCCAGACTTCAGGCGTTTAAGGTTTTGTGTGTCTGGATCACATTACCAGTTCTCTGCCTTACACTTTGGACTGTCCACTGCACCAAGAATGTTCACAAAGTGTGTAGCTCTAGTCATGGCTCATTGCAGGCTACAGGGTATCCACATTTTTTTGTATTTAGACCACTTGCTTATCTTTGCAGAGTCTTTTTCAAAATGTCAGGAATCTGTCTGTTGGGAGAGAGAGATCTCCTGTATAAGCAGGGATTCCAAGAGACTATTTAAAAGTCTTTCTTGATTCCCTCACACAGGATTATGTTCTGGGATGTCAACTAGACATTTCAGTGCAAAGAGCTTTTCTTCCACAGGAAAAAAACGTTTATTTATATCTATTTCTAAGTTTTTCCACTCAGACAGACACTGAGAGGGAATATCTCTGGATTTTGGGTCTCGTGGCATGTATGATTCTCATGAAACTCCTGGCAGGACTTCACATGAGAAAGATGTGGTATCTGAAATCTCTTTGGTCTCAGCATCAACACCCTTTATCTTTTCAGATCTCGGTACTGGGGTTTGTCAGAAGAGAAATCACTTGGTGGAGGCAACATATATCCTTAAGTCAAGGTCTCCCAGTCTCCCTCCCTGCTCAAAAGCAGTCACTTGCCAGAGATGCTTCAGACTTTGCTTGGGGAACAGTTTCAGAAGAGATAAATGCAGGGGGTGTGTGAGATACCAAGCATAGATGTAAGCATATAAATATCAAAGAGATACTTGGCCTATTGAAAGTATTCAGTTTTCTGAACTATCTTTGGTCCCCAGGACCTCTTCAAGTGGTTACAGAAAATACTACAGTGATGTGATTCATCAACAAGGAAGGGGGAACCAGATCATACCCCTTTTACAGACTAGCCATGTTAGCTTGGAATGTAGTTTCACAGCACAGTCTCACTGTACTGGCATCCTGCATTCTGTCAGAGCAAAATCATGTGGCAGACAAACTGTGCAGGACCACCAGAGCAAACCATCCTGAATGGGAAACTATATTCAGGATCTTCTAAAATGTGATTCATCTGTGGGGAGTTCCTCAAGTAGACCTCTTTGCCTCCTGCCTGAATGATCAACTAGCAAAATTCTGTTTCAGGACTCCCATTCGAGAATGCATGGAAAACAGATGCCTTTTTTTCTTTTCAATAGGCAGGAATGTTCCTGCATGCCTTTTCAGCCTTTCCACCCTTTCCATTAATATCCACGGTACTACTGAAGTTTCAGGAAGAGTCCCCCAAGATCATTGTGATGGCTCCCTTCTGACCCAGGCAACCTTGGTTCTCTCTTCTTTTGGAAATGGACAGGGGCAGTTACCAGTAGCTTCCTCACTTAATGGATCTACTCAGACAAGAAAAGGAGTGTTTGATGCACCCCAGCATCAATCATCTTCAATTGTATGATAGGGTATTAATTCCTTTTTAGGTACCTGTTTTCTGAGGACATGCAGCAGGTACTAATGAAGGCAAGAAAGCCTGCTACTAGAGAATCAAATATTAGCCAGTGGAAAAGGTTTTCTAGTTGACACCAGCAACATAGCCAGCACCCACTGAGGGCTATTTTTTTCTGATTTTACAATATTTGTGTGAGTTACTGTTCTATAGCCTCTTATTCATAGGTGTGTACTAGGCTAATGGCCCTGCAGCTTTTACAAGCCTAGCCCATAGAAGTGACCTGGCATCATGCCGCCTGATGTTAATTCCTAGTGCCTCTGTCAAGTAGAGCCACTGGAGTGATCCCTTGGGTGAACATTCTATTTCCTATCCACTCATCAAGATTTTTCTTGAAGAGGGCCAGTGAGGTGCTCTGCTTGACGTGTATGGGAAGTCTGTTCAGAGCATGGACAGTCTCTGAGATATGAACCTGTCCCTCCAGCATGTTCTTTTGATTGTGATAATGAGGTTGAAGTCTCTGGAGCATGTGGTGCGGAGGGATTGGGATTTCTTTAGATGTAGCATTTCTAACAGAGCTGGGTCAGACTTGGCTTTGTAAATCAAGCAGAGATTGCCTCTTAGTAGATGATATGAGACCGAGAATGGCTGAATTTTTTTGAGTCTGTCCATGTACGACACGTGTTTAAGGTCTAGGATCCTCTTCGTGAGGTACTTTTTTGGCCTTTCCAGCTGTTACATGTTTCTAGTGAGGTACATGCCAAATGGGGCATTATATTCGATGATTGGCCTAATGAGGGAAGAGTAGAGAGAGAGATGATGACCCATTTCTTCTTGGATGCAAAACCCTTGATAATGATATGTGCCACATAAAAGGACTTTCTGACCACAGTGGCAATGTAGTGGTTGAAGGAGAGGTTGCTGTCAACCTGTGTCCCCAGATATCTTATAACACCTTCAGTGTATAGTGGGCTCCCATCAATGTGGTAATTAGTGAGAACTGAGTTTTTCCCAAAGGGGATGACGACGCATTTTTTGGTATTAAAATTAAGGCCATGGTTTCGACAGCATTCATTGGTCTCAGTGAGGCCTTTCTGTATGATGTCTACATCAGTTGAGGAGTTAATAATGGCTGCCAGCTTGCAGTCATCTACGAACTTGGTCAGCCGGAGTCCCTCCGTGTTGGCCTGGACTTCTGAGAAGTAGATGCCAAACAGGAGAGGACCCAGGACTGATCCCTGTGGGACTCCACTCATGACTGGTCAACAGTCTGACTTGGAGTCCGCTACTTTCACACTGTGGGTTCTGTCTGTGAGCCAATTTGAAACCCACCTAGTGATATAGGGGTTGATTCCTAGTTTGGTGAGTTTATCAATAATTCCTGACTGGAGAATGGTATCAGAGGCCTTGACCAGATCGAGGTGGGCTGTATGATCTGCCTTGCCATCATCAGCAGCTCTGGTGACTGACTCAAAGAAGTCAACCAGGTTGAGCAGGGATGATCTACCTTTCACAAAACCAAATTGCATGGGATCTAGAGTTTGGAGATTCCCTATATCCTTGTTAATTAGGCCATGAAGATGCGCTGCAGAGACTTACATATCAAACTCGTCAGGCTAATGTGCCAATAATTCCCAGGGTCTGTAGTTGCTCTCTCTTTGTAGAGAGGGATGACTGTAGCAGTGCACCATTCGGTAGGGACAAAGCCTGAGGTGACACTGTGATTGAACAGGACACACACATGTCGTGCCAGTTCACTTTGTATTTCATGTAGAATACATCCAGGAATATTGTTGGGTCCCATGGAAGCTGTATTCTTGGCCTTGGACAGTGCAGCTTTAACCTGTGCTGCAGTAATGCTGGGTGCCTGGCATTCCTCCTGTATTGTCACTGGTCCTTTGGGAGAGAGTGAGGGGTAACGTTGGCACTGAATCTGTCAGCCAGTATGTTGGCTGAGTATAGGAGGTACCATTGTGCAGTAACTCAGAGCAAACCTGGGTGTTCCCATGGAAATTTTTGATAGAACTATAAAGGTTCATTTATCTGCCATTTCGGCATATCTGCCAAGGATCTCCTCCCCTCTCTCAAGGCAGTCAAATGTCAAAATGCTCTTGAAGGGGGTTTTGCATAAGAGACCTCCATGTAAACTGGTGGCCCCTCTTGGAATCTTAATTTTGTGTTAGAGAAACTAACACCATTGCTCCATTTGAATCCGCTAATCTGTCTGACTTGAGGTTCTTAACATGGAAGCAGTTTTCTTGATTGCTCTGACCTCTGCAAAAAGGGTATAGGAGTTGTAAGCACTTATGCATTCTTTGCTACATCTGACACCTAAAAAGCAATCCCCAGCTGTGTGCTGAACTTGTAGTGGATGGTACCACTCACAGTGAACTTGAGGAAATTGCCAAAGTGCTAGCCAATAGATTTGGAAATAACTTCATCCCCCCCCCCCCCCCCCCCGTCCCCACCAGACATACCCCAAAGCATTCCTGACACCAGTCCTGTATTGAGTATCTCCAAATAACAGATCATTCAAGCACTCTCCAAGGCCAAAAACACAGCCACTATATGACCAGATAACATCACTAGCTGCTTACTACATAATCTAAAACAAGACCTAGTGGAACCACTTGGCACTCTGTTTAACTATAGCCTGAGAACTGGTTTAGTTCCTGCAGAGTGGAGAACAACAACATTAATCCCCTTGCACAAAGAGGGTCCATTGACTGACTCTGGGAACTATTGATCCATAAGCCTAACCAGCCTTATTTGCAAGGGCATTGAAAGAATCATCATGGACCGTATCCACAAGGACATACACAACCTTCAAATGACTTGATCTGATCCAGTTTGGTTTCGTTAAGGATAGATCTTGCTTATTAAACCTAATGGACTTCTTTGAGAATGTCAGTAGAGAGTTGGATGAGGGCAGAACAGAACGTACCCACCTGTCTTGATTTAGCCAAGGCCTTTGACAGAATCCCCCATTCAGGTATCATATAGAAACTCCCTCTTAGCTGGGGGTTAACCCATACACTACTGGATTGGTAGCTGACTGGCTCACTGACAGAATGCACACTGTCAAATTTGGGGAGGCCACCTCGACTAGTAGACCAGTTACCAGTGGGTACCACAAAGATCTGTGCTGGGCTTCTACTGTTTGGAATCTATTTCTCTGAAGTACAAGTGAAGGTAAATGGCCTGTGGTTTGTCAAGTTTGCAGATGACTGTAAACGGGGCACAGTCAGAGTCCCCCAACAATGTTAATGTATTACAGAAAGGGCTAACACAGACAAATGATTGGTACCAAACTCACAGACTAAAACTGAACACAAAAAATGCCTCGTTATCCCCTTTGGCAATGAAATAGCCCCTGCTAATTATGATATAGGTGGCACAATTCTTAGCTCAAACGCATCAGTTCAAGACTTGGGAACACAGGTTGATAGCAATCTAAACTTCAATCGCCATGTGTCCATAGTGGTAAGAAAAGCATTCCAGATTGTGCATCTCATAAATAGGGGCATCTCATCAAGACCGGGTAGGTTATTGCTCCACTGTACTCAACCCTTATCAGACCACTAATTGAGTATAGTGCTCTCTTCTGTATGTATTTCACCAGACTTCTGCTGCAACTGGAGAGACCACAGAGGTTTCTAACCAAGAGACGTACATGGAAAGCCTGAAAGCCCTGTCGCTGTACTCTATATTGTACAGACTGCTGAGAGGCGACCTCTGCCTGGCCTACATAAGTCTTGGACCCTGCACTAGTAGAACTGTGGCACATCTGCAAATCAAATGGGACAAGAATAAATTGCTCCAGGGATCTCGACCTAGCCTGTGACATTGACAGAACATACTGGAGAGATGGATACATCTCGCAGTGATTATCTTCCCATTGGAATATGCTCCCACTGCATGTGAAGCAGAGCTCCTCAATGACCCTAGTCAAGAGCAACCTTGACAACTGGATGGGTGACCATAAATACACCCTGGGGTTGGCACGTATGTCCTTCATGAACAGGGGCACTTGGTGCTGATCACAGAATCGCTCTGCTAACAATGACCATCTGACTGTGGCCAGTAAGGGTACACTGTTTTTTTTTTTACACGGCTAGGTTTGTAAAGGCCCTACGGACATTAGCCTAGTAACCTCATATGAACCTATAATGAGTTAACCCTACCTCTTTGAGAACTAATCCTTCTTTTATGCCTAAAGTGGTATCCAAATTTACTTTGTCAAACTGTTCATCTCCCCGTTTTCTTTCCTGAACCTAAAACTGGGGGAGAAAAGATGCTCCATACCTTGGATCTCCACAGACAACTTGGGTACTGTCTTTCAGATCATCGAATCAATTGTTCATTTCTTGTGAAGGTGAGAAGAAAAGACAACCAGTGTCAAAACAGACCATTTCCAAATGGTTGCTCAAGGCTACTACCTTTTGTTATATTCACCATGACAAACCAATTCCAGGCAGGGTCAAGGCCCATTCTGTGGCTTTTTGGAAAGGGTTAGATTCTGAACATATTCTAGAAGCTGATTCTTGGTCCTCTGTACATACTTTTACAAAGCACTATAAAGATGGATTCCTTCTCTAGATTTAGACTAGGTCCATTCTCCAGGGGGTCCTGGATCCTTCTCCTTTGACCTCCCAAAATATAGTTAACTATGGTAATCTCCCTATATAGCTAAGGCTGCTGTGGTAGTGATCAGTATGAAGACCATAGTACAGTTGTATAAGTTGAACTTTACCATAACAGTAAATGTTTGAATGATCACCGCTACAGTAGCTGCTCCCTCCACACCTGTTGTTTTATGGTGTGTTTTTTATGTCAGGATGTGGACATTATTTTTTGTTATTCCTAGCCTTGCCCATTCAGCGATCAGCCTTCCTCTCTCTGATGGCAGGAAAGGTCTGAAGGGCTTTCAACCTGAACTTGTCTTTTACTCAGCTCAGCTTGAGCTGCTTGACAGTTTGAGTGGATGGAAGATGTCCTGAAGCTTTGGAAGCTGGCCAGCTGTTACATCCTTGGCAGGATATAATACTTAATACTAAGACTACTGCAGCACTGATCATTCAAACCTCTACTGTTGTGGTAAGTCCAACATGTTCAAATATGTCTTCTTATCTCTTTGTTTTGTTCACTGAAGTTCTACATACATATGTACATGGATTTTCAATATGATGCATTATTTTCATTTGATGAATTAAAAAAAAAGAGTGAAGATGAAAAATAAGTTAATGTGCCGTACATGGATGATGGGGTGAGTAGGATGTATGCAGGAAACTGGAGTTATAAAACAATGATCAAGTCTTTTGAAGTTTTAATGAAGTTTCCTGCACTTTCTTCACTGAGACTGATACACAAGACTTCATATTTTCCTTAAGGACCTGCAGCCCCATACAGATCAGTCATCAAAATGTGGTCCTCAACCCCAAATGGAAGAGAGAATCTTCCCCCATTTGATGATCCTGATACTTAAGACTCAAAGGCAGATGAATTGGCTTATGCTAATCAGATGTCCTCAACTTTTTCTTACTTGTTTGTTACTGAGGATACCTTATCCTCTGTCTCCCCACCAGAGGATTTCTTATTTGGAAACACCCTGAATAAAATGAAGGATGACTTCTTGTTGGAAGCGAAGGACTACTCCAATATCTAGAAGAGATGCAGAGAGTTATTTGGACTGTCGGAGCCTAAACCCTCAGCTATTACCCCAGATTTTTGAAACTATGGAGGTTGTATTCACCAGTGCATCTTTGGAGCTGGGATCTCAGCCTGTTGCTCCCAGGAAGCCTAGCCATTTCTGTAGTGTTAGGGATTCCTTTAAGTTTTGTATAGTAGTCCTGTTTCAAAGGATAAGTCAGAGGAAATATAAAGTAATAGGTCTTTGTAACTCTTCGCAGGATGGCATGCACTTTGTAAAATGTTGCTGTGATACACTGTGTGTGTTGTGTAGGGGTCAGACTCTAACCATGTGTCTTGTATTTGTGAGGTTAAAACCTTAACCCTTATGCTAACCCTCACCTTTGACTGTTATAAAGATTACATATAGAAGTGGCCAGCATCCATCTCTGGCAAGCTTTCCCCTATTAAGAAAAAGTCAGTAAATTTGAACTGGGGACTACAGATTCATCCATACTAAAATGGTTGGCCTTCAAAAACCACTGGTTGTCACAATCAGCTGCAGGCAGTGGTCAGCAAAGGCTTTTAAGATTAATAGAGACAAGGCTGAAGACCCAGAAGGTAACAGTAGCAAAAGCACAGGAGTTCAAGGAATTACTTGTGGCTCTAGCACATCAGATAGTAGAAGAAATGGCTGGAACAGAAGACAACGGGCATGGTCTCAGAACAGCATGTATCAAGAAGATAGAGTAGATCTGTAGTTGATCTAGGTGTGGAAGTAAGGTACATAAGGAAAGCTGGAGTAGAATACTGAAGTCCAGGAAGTTATCAAAAGAAAGGAGAACAGGAATTATTGGGAGATAAAAAAAAAAAAAAAGACTAGGGTGAGGAATACTTGGCTAACAATGATGCCAAGCAGTCAGACTGTATACTCACACATGAATTGGCTCAACAATACACATATTTATGGGGGCACAATATGATGAAATGTTTAGGTGAATGGATTATTAAGGATACATGGGAAGAACCTAAATAAACGATAATATAAAAAGAGAAACTGGAAGAGCTTGTTTATTGATTGTAATATTCAATAGTTATATGTACAAGTCTGGCATATTTTTCACAGTCAGAAAAGTTGTAAATGATAATTAATAAAAATTTGAAGGAATTTATTTGAAAGAGGAAGACGGCAAGAGTAAAGTGTGATATGTTGATTCTCCCCATAGAAAAATGTGGTTTAGGTTTACCGGATTTGAAAAGATACTTTACAGCTGTGCATTTAGGATGACATACGAAACACAAGTGAAAGGTTCTAAATCAAAGTGGAAAGGGATGATGATGAAATTGTGAGGGCGCTTGAGAAACGAGATCTTAGGATTTTTTGAGAATAACAACCATACAGAATGTTACATCTATAAAATATCAGAAAGTATTATAAGAACAAGCCAATACAAGAATGGAGGAAGGAGATTTTGTCAATATGGATGACTGCAAGCAGGAGTGTAGAACATAGACAAGAGGAGGCTGGAACATATTGAAGAAAATTGGGGAATGGAGCCAAGGTATTGGGTGCAAATAACTAGAGAGGGAAAAGTAACAGAGTGAGAAGAAGCCGGGCAGATGTCTGATATTAGCATATTGGAAAACTGATAGGGGAGTACTCTGAGAAAGACCAGTTCTGGTAGAGTTTTAGTCGAAGCTTCTGTTAAAAAAGGGACAATTAGTAGGGCATGCAGAATCTTGCATAATAACTATAAGAATCAGTCCAAGCAAGGAGGTTAGAAAAGATTGAAAAGCGAGACTGGAAATGCAGTTTACAAAGGAACAATGGGAGGACATTTGTGTCACTCCCCAAGTGTGCAACAAAGTTGAGGTTTAGGATTTTTGTCCACCATGCAGACGTTAGATAATTTTTCATGAAGCAGGCAGCAAATGCTGGAGATGTGATGGGAAGGACAGAGGTAACGGGGAACATGTTTTTTGCGGGGAGTTTACAAAGTTGGCATATTTTAAAAATTCCTTACAGAGTACTCTTGACAGAAATGTTGGGGGAGCAAATGGCTATAACTAAAATTATTCTTTTGAGTTGGAATATAGGATCTGAATTGAGAAGCTATAGTAAGGCCTTACTAAGTTTAGTGCTATTATCAAAAAAGAAATTATAGAAAATAACCAGCTGTAACTGAAGTACTGAATATTGAACAACAGATAAGACATGAGCAAGTTATAGAAATAAATGAAATTTGTGAGAACAATGCATGCAGAATAATAATCTGGAGGAGGAGTGAGGGTTAATGGAAGACAGGAATTGAGCAATTTGTGTAATGTTGGAGTGAATGATTGTTAAAGAAAAGATATATGTGATGTATAATGCATGAAAATGAAAACTGTTAATATGGATTGTTTTCTTTTCCACTAATGTATGTATGCCTGTGGCTTGAGTGACAATTTAATAACTGTATTATAAAATGGAGAGAGCAATTTCAGTGGCAAAGAACAAGGTGGCATAGAACCTCTGTCAGCTTCTCGAGAGCGACTCTGCAGACAGTACAACAGTAGCAGGCACCATTCATAAGGGTCTGCTCACTATTGTGGAAGGCATCAAGGACAGATGGAAGGAGAACTTGCAATATAACTACCTTAGAAGTATTAAATGCACTAAGGAAAATTAAGTCTGGAAAAGCAACAGGTTGTGATGAAATCACAGCAGACACAATCAAGATGTTGGGTGTGTTAGAGAAGAAATGGCTCCTGAGGGTACTCATGATATGAAGAGAGAGGTGTATTCCAAACAGCTAGAGAATAATCATTCTGTTGCCGTTGTACAGGAACAAATGAGATATTCACACAGGCAGTAGAGATATATTCAACTCCTGTCGCACTGCATGAGAGTGCTGGAGAGGGTGACTGATAAATACATGTACAGTATAGTAGAAAATAAATTTGGAGGTGAGCAGGTTAGATTCTGATCAGCATGCAGTATAACCAGTCTGATGTGTGCAGTGATGCAAATATTGGAGAAGCTGGAGATGGAGTCCAGCTAGGCATCCCTAGATTTGCAAAAACATGGCACGATACAACGAAGGCTGATTTAGGATATCCTACAGTGGTTCAAAGTTCTGAAAACATTGATAGAATTAGTGCAGGCTGTATAAATGAATCCAGTGACTTGCGTACAAACAGCATTCAGACTCGCGGAAGTATTACCAGTGAGAATTGTAAATAAGCATTCAGCTTTGAGTTCACTGCTGTTCAGATTACTGATGGACCACAGCAACAAACAGGTCAGAGGAGATAGATCAATAGAGCTGCTGTATGTAGACAATATGACACTCTAGGTAGATTGTAAACAGGATGTGAGGGAGGTATAGGACTAAAATTCCAAACTGAAGGCATACTAATGAAAATGAATAAGGACAAAAGGCAATCATGGCAGGAAATGGAATAAATCAGAAGATGACTGAAAACTGAGATGCAAGAGAAGATAGTGAAACAGGTTAACATCTTTAGGCATTTGGAAGTAGTTAAAGAGAAGGAAAATCTGAATGAGGAGGAGGTCAAAGCTAGAATCAAAGATATTACAGTCTGTTGAATCAGTGTCGGGGATAGAGTATGCTAGAAAAGTTGCCAAGTAGTAGTAAAGTAAGGTGTATGAAGCAGCAGTGTAATCAGTGACACCCAAGCCTGAGCAGTGATGGCCATAACGTCTGAGGAAGCTTGGGGTGATGGAAGATGAGGTGCTTGAATTGACTAGCAGGATGTACACCGTGAGACCGACAAAGAAGATATCGGAGCAGAAGCAAAAATATCAAGGAAAACAAATTGCAGTGGTTACTAAGACAATTGAGGAGCATAACCTAGTTTCCCAGTTGCCCCAGGGGACTGTCATGTTCAGTGACTTTGAAAGAGAGACACAGTAGGCAAATAGAGACTGAAGGACTCAAACCTTGAAGTACAGAAATTAGCTTAACAGCTTGTAGCCTTAATCTTGTGTACTGACTCCCAGGCATCCAGAGGGATGTATAGAATCCCATTTCATTTATTTCTGAACTCTCAGCTGCCAAGTGTTGAAAGACAGTGTGTTGCATCAGCATCTGATGTAGAAGTGCTTAACATTTTTTTTTCTTAGGTCTTCCTGCTGTAGGTTAATTCTTTCTCATCATATTGTCTTAAAAACCTGGATATGGAAAAGGTGGTGGCAGAAGAGATGCTTGCAGTTCCCCAACAGATCTTTTATCCAAAGCATCTCACCATTTTTTTTTTGGGGGGGGGGGGGGTAGGGGTAGGGGTTGAGACCCATCAGCCTTGTAAAGCCTTACAGCAGCAGCAGCTTCTTCACCAGGCTTATTGCACACTCCAGTCCTGTTGCGAACTGGTTTGCTGATGCTCTTAGAATTGACATCAAAAGATATGATGACCTCAGTGGGATTCCTACCCTTGGGATTAGCAGTCGTGGCATTTGGATGACTATACATGCATTTGGTGGGAGCATCAGTGTCCTTTAATTTCTGGTGCTGTTCTGACTTCTGGGATCATGGTGAATGTTTTGCTGCTAAAGTGGAAGTCTCCATGTTTGGTCCTGATGATCCCGTTTCTGGTGTTTGTCTTCCATTTCCCGAGATTAGGCGTAAGGTCAAATAGGACGTTAGCTCCAGTGAATGCATTAGATTATGATTTCAAGTTTGGAAATAGTCCTATCAGCCTAGGCGTAGATGGCATCTTGCTTTGGAGTAGGAGGTCTTAGCTTTATTGACCAGTTTTGATCATCCATTTATTGCAGTTGGTAGCCATGTCTACTGCATGGCTTTCTACTTTGGTTGTAGATGAATGCTCCTATCAGCTGCATCCACCTCTTCCTTTCCTAGAAAGAACAGCAGAACCAGTGTGCTTTCCTGCAGGGTGTCTGCTGTGTCTGCATTGTCCTCATCGTTATCTTACTCAGAAGTTCCTCTAAGACAAGGAAATGCCATTGCAAAAGGATACACTTAGATTCCCCCATACCAGACATTGAATAGAACATGGGCACAGTTTCCCCATATCCCTTCTTGGACGACCACAAATATTGAAATAATTGGAAATGATGAGGCATAAGGTGGGTTGGTCCACAGAACTACCATCTTGCTTTCTGCATTTTCTGTAGGAAGCCTTGTAGCCTCCACAGTCATTTTCCAGTGTTGTCTCCCCCAGTTGCTAAGAAGGGGCAGTCAGTAGTGTATTGCAGACAGTACAGTACAACTCTACTACTCTGTTGCCTGTCACATGGAGGTGAGAAAACATTCTTTGACTCTCTAAGGACTGGTCATGCTGGACATAAACTCACAAGCCAAATTCTATCATGGCAGCAGGAGCAATTTAAAAAGCTGCTACTCTGAAGAAACCCAGTGTTTGTCCACCAAATAGGAATTCTAGAATGCTGGAGAGACTCGAGGAAAGCAAAGTATTCATCACCCATGGCTCAAGTTCAAGTGAAAGCTAGCTGTTTTGAGTCTGTCACTGGAAGATGTGACAGGTGGGGAGTTGAAGGTTATGCCGCAGTCTCAGTAGGCAACTATCTTGCCCTCATCCACAGCTCTGGTGATAGAATCAAAGAAGCCATTGACACCATTCCCCGCTCAGGAATCATAGATAGACTCACTAAACTAGGCATTAAACCCTTATGTCACAGGATGGGTAGCCAACTGACTCACTGATAGAACCCACACTGTAAAAGTAGTGGACTCTAAATCTGACTACCAACCAGTTCCAAGTGGAGTTCCACAGGAATCCGTCCTGGGTCTTCTCCTGTTTGGCATCTACTTCTCTGAAGTACAAGCCAACACAAAGGGACTCTGGTTAAGCAAGTTCGCAGATGACTGCAAATTGGGAGCAGTTATAGATTCTCCTCTGGACGTAGACATCCTACAACAAGGCAAATGCTGGGTTTCTTCAGACTAGCAGCTTTTAAGTTGCTCCTGCTGCCATGATAGAATTTGGCTTTTGATTCCATGTCCAGCATGCCCAGTCCTTAGGAAGTGAAAGGATGTTTTCCCACGTCCATGTGACAGGCAACAGAGTAGTACAGCTTTACTGTACTGTCTGCAACAGACTACTGACTGCCCCTTCTTAACAACTGGGGGAGACCACACTGGAAAATAGACTTCTTTGAGTCTGTCACCAGAGCTGTGGATGAGGGCAAGGTAGTGCACACAGCCTACCTGGATCTTGCCAAGGCCTTTGACACCATCCCCCACTCAGGAATCGTAGATAGACTCACTAAACTAGGCATAAACCCTTGCCTCACAAGATGGGTAGCCAACCGGCTCACTGATAGAATCCACACTGTAAAAGTAGCGGACTCTAAATCTGACTACTGACCAGTTACAAGTGGCGTTCCACAGGGATCCGTCCTGGGTCCTCTCCTGTTTGGCAGCTACTTCTCTGAAGTACAAGCCAACACAAAGGGACTCTGGTTAACAAAGTTCGCAGATGACTGCAAATTATGAGCAATTATAGATTCTCCTACGGACGTAGACATTCTACAAGGCCTCACTGGAACCAGTGGCTGGTGCAAGAACCATGGCCTCAAGTTCAATGCTAAAAAGTGCATTGTCATTCCCTTTGGGAAAAATTCGGTGCCCGTGCACTACCACATAGACGATAACCCACTAAACACCAAAGGTGTGATAAGAGACCTGGGGACACAGGTTGACAGCAACCTCTCCTTTGATAACCACATTGTCCCTGTGGTCAAGAAGTCTTTCTATGTAGCGCATCTTATCACAAAAGGTTTCTCATCCAGAAAGAAAGATCATAGTCCCTCTTTACTTGTCCCTCATCAGACCTATTATTGAATATAACGCCCCATTTTTTATATACCTCGCTAGACACCTACAATAACTGGAAAGGCCTCAAAAATACTAACTAGAAGGGCTCAGACGTATGCTCTATACTGATAGACTCAAAAAACTCCAGCTATACTCTGTCTCATATCACCTACTTAGAGGCAATCTTTGCTTGACCTACAAGGCCATGTTGGACTCTGAGCTACTAGATATGCTCCACCTAAAGAAATTCTGATCCCTCCACGCCACACATTCCAGGGACCTAAACCTCATTACTACCATAAACAGAACATGCTGGAGGGACAGGTTCCTAACCCAGCGAATTCCCATAATCTGGAACAAATTCCTCATTCACATCAAGCAGAGCACTTCACTGGCCCTTTTCAAGGGAAATCTTGATGTGTGGATGGGCAATGGGAAGTTCATCCCAGGAATCACTTCAATGACCCTGCTTGACAAGGGCACTGGAAACTAACTTTGGGTGGCATTATCCTGGGGAATTTCTTGGGCTAGGTTGTATAGACTCCAGGGTCATTAGCCTAGTACACACCTATGAACCATCTTTTCTGTTACAAACTTTACAACACACCTTTCTCACAATTCAATAGATGGTGTAGGTCACAGGCAATGGCAACATAATGCCTGTCTGTGTTTACATATGCTGCTGAGAGTGTGAAGGCTACTTTATGAATGCCCCCTTTGACAGGATAGATCTGTTTGCTCTATTCATGAAGACCCACCTGGTAAATATGGAGAAAGATGGCAAAACACTTTCAGCTGTTGATGTGCGATTCCAACCTCCCAACTGTGTTAATTTTCCAGGATACAGTAGGGGCCATGTCAGATGTGATTCAGTTGTGGTCAGCAGCAGAAACAGAACAGCAGAGGATTTGGTAGAAACCTCCAGTGCTCTGGCAACTTACAGAATGGTCAACAGTTGGTAGAAACCTCCAGTGTTCTGGCAACTTACAGAATGGTCAACAGCCTTACAGCAGCAATAATCATCTCAAAGTTGATACCATGTCTGCCCCTCCCCCCAAGTGGACAGCAGCCTAATCACTAAAAACATACCTGACTGTTCTTTCTTGACAGGAGGCGTTTAGGGGCTGGTTGTCTCTGCCGTGCATGCCTGAATGGCCATCACTTGGGACAGATGAGTAAGGTCAGTAATGTCCAAAAGTTACCCAGTACCATTTTTCATTCCCAAACCCCATTCCCTTCTGCTCTTGGACATCCCACCCTGTCAGAGGAGTGCAGCAAAGATATTGAGCTGATCTAATGTTTTTTTTTGTATGATTCAACCTTTGGGTTTCAACCTTAGCACCTTAAGAAGCTGTGGATCCAGGGCTATTACTCCCTCACCTGCCCCTAATTCCTATCTTCCTCCAAAATACCTCAGACTTGCCACCTAATCAAGAAGGACATATTTTTGACAGCTCTAGCAAATATTTGTTCAACAAAGTTGTTAGTTTTCTGTTTTAGTGCCATCTCTGGCAGATGTTCTTCGTGTTTCACTGTTGCAGTCATCACACTTGGGTTATCTGCCTGCAGGTAGCCCTCAGTCTGCCTGAATACCAGAGTCTTGGGATTTCTGCGTTGGATGCTGTCCGCCTCATCCATGATGTCAGGTTATCAGGGGCATAAAACATGCAGCCGACACCATTACATCAGCTTTTCTTGCTGAGTGGGAGCCCGAAGCAGAAGCAGTTCGAAAGTGCCGGTCGGCAGCTACCTGCAATTTTCGTTTTTCGAGTTTCAAACCTGAAGTCTTCTAAAGCTAAGTACCCTGTTGGGGGATCCTTTTTTCTTGCACTAACCGATGTCAGAAAAAGTTAACAATTGCCTTGCCTGTGGAAAGCAAATACCTCACAGAGATTTTCATTCTTACTGCGTCATCTGTTTAGGCCCAGACCACGACGTCCCTCGTTGTCGGTTTTGTGCCTTGTTCAATGCCCAAACTATTCGTCGGGCTATTTTTGCCTCTAAATTCTTTTGCTGTCATTCTCCGTGTCCTGAATTTACTTCGGTAAGCAATCCGACTACCGATCTTCCAAAAAAACGCAAAGATAAAAGGCAGAAGACGGACTGCATAGGTCCAAAACAGCTGATGACGCTTCCATTAAGCTAGTTGCCAGTCCGCCGGTACTCAGGTGCTTTTGCAGCCCCTGTTACCTGCTTCTACAGATTTGAAGGCCTCTACTGAGACCCATTCGGAGTCTGGTATGCCGCGAGATGCTTTTTAGACTATGGAACCTGCGGATGTCTCTTAGATGGGTCTGGAGATGCTGTGCAGGCACTGGCTACTGAGGGTGTATTCATACCTTCCGATGTTCGTATCAAACAGACTACTTCATTAATGACTAAATCTACCGAAATTCTCAGGCCCAGAGTTTGCACTCTGCCTAGGAAACCGACCACCAAAGTACATTCTCAAGCTCCCATGCCCCAGAAACAAATGCTTAGAATGGCTGAAGACCTTATTACTTTAATTAGGGGAAGCCAGCCTTCCCCCTTTAAAAGACAAAGAATTGATTTTCCTTCTGATTCTTCAGACCATGAGTCTGATGACTCTGACCCCTGTGATTACCAGGACATACCCTTATCTACCTATGAGGACTCAGAAGCAGAGGATTTAATCCCCTCAGCCTCCCCCCCCCCCAGAGGACCTTTGGTGAAACATTGCATACCCTAAGAGAGCATTTCCGCTGGGAATGCCAGGACTACCCTCAGTCCAAAAAGAGACTTGGGGAGTTTTTAGACTTGCCTCAGCATAGGCCTCTAGCTATTCCCCCTGTCCTGAATATTGTAGATGTCTTCATGGAATCCAGCCTTACCCCCTGATACTTTACCACCTGCTCCTAGAAAGCCTGACAGATACTACAGAGTACCTGACTCTCACAAATTTCTCTTTAAAAATCCCACTGCAGATCCAGAGACCATTTCCCAGGGACCTAAAGGTGTTAAGGGTTCTGCAGCCAAAAACCCTACCCCTTCGGACAGGGATTGTAGAGCTCTAGACAGATGGGGTAAGAAGGTTTATACCTCTGCAACTCTTGTCATCAGTGCTTTAAATTGCCAGTTTCACATGTTGAAGTACCAGCAGCATATTATTGATCTAATTAAACAAAAGTGTTGTTTATTGTTGCTGCAAGGTTGTATCTCTATTTATCATGTACATGATGTGGAGCTTTTCTCCCCAGGCATCCGCTGAAAAAGGACCTGCGTCTAGTCGGAATTTCCCGGTAAACAAACATAAATAAATAAATAAATAAATAAAATAAAAATGTTGTTGATTCCTAATTGTGCAGAAAATAAGGACTTAGACAATGCATTTTGCAAACATAGTTTGTAAACATACTTTGCATTGTGGTTTTGATGCCGTAGAAGCATCTTGCAGGGCTGCTGTCACTGGGTCTGTTCTGAGAAGGCATGCTTGGCTGAAGGAACAAATCTTGCCAGACCATGTCAAGGCAAAATTACTTGATGTTCCATTAAACCAAGAATGTTTGTTTGGCTCTAAAACAGAAGTTGTTCTTAAAAAGATGGAGGAAAAAGCCAAGTCCATGCAAACTGTTAAATATTTCTTACAGGTACAGCCACCTAGATTCAATAGGCATTGGCCTTCAAAAAAACTGGTCCTTTCCAGTCCCTTCCAGACCTTCTCAACCCAAACCCAGGGGCAACAGACCACAAAGACTACAGTCTCAGATTATGCATAGATCTAAATAATGGAGTGCTCCCTCCTCAAAAACTGGGAGTGGTAAGCCACCCCCCTTTGGAAAAAGTTCACAATGATTTGTCCTTAAGCCTTCCCAGCCATGCCCAAGTACTTGCACCCCTAGGAGGAAAACTCGCCTTGCATGCAAAAAAATGGGAGTATATTATTCAGGACCAATGGGTCTTATACATTGTGTTGTATCCCAGGGATAGAGATTCTATTTTCACTCTCTGCCAACCCCAAGCGGATTGCCAGACCTTCCTCCAAACCAGTGGACAGAGGCCCAAAAGCAAGTACTTTCTCTTCTCACTATCAGGGCTATTCAGCCTGTGCCAACAGAGCAAAAGGGACAGGGTATCTGAAGTAGTTAACTTCATTTGTTCATCAACCTGTGGGTATCGGATCCATATCAGATCCGAGCCGGCAGCTTTAAACAGCTAAGATCCGAGCTCCAAGCTCCTCCCCCTTACCCATAACCCCCTGCCAACCCTCTCTGACCTCAGATCTCGTTTGCCGCGGTTGAATCAGCAGCTTAGAATGAGTTCCAGGCATGGGGGTTAGTCGTTTTATGAGGAAAATCTTATTTACCTTTTTTCCCGTAGTTAAATTACTGTTGTGTGTGTTGCTCCCTACTTAGAATTTTAGTTATAAAATTTGTTAATTGTTTTATTTAGTCTAGTTTGATTTCCTCCCCGTGTGTGTGAAGGCGTGTGCATTGGGCCTTGTGTGTTTTTTAGTCAGACTATGTCTGAGGCCCCAAAAACCTTTTTCTCTAAATGCACTGAGTGTGGCCATAAGCTATCCCCAGCGGATGGCCACACTCGGTGTGTTATTTGCCTTGGGGTTGACCACCTCTCCTCAGGCTGCACTATTTGTGCAGCCTTCAACCCCAGGGCCCTAAAGGACAGGAGGTCGAAGTTGATTCTGGCGGCACATCTGCCCCCGGACTCGACTTCGACCACCTCTCCCTCGGTGGCACCGGCCGCGGCAGTGCCTCCTTCTACCCCTGCACCCCTGGCCGGGACTCATCCTCCCACCTTAGGCTAGGAGGAGAGGGAAGCAAGGTGGGAGAGGAAGAAAGAGAGACATCACAAGCGGCGGGCAGAGTCTTCCTCCTCGGCTCTGCCGGCTAAACAAGCAGCCTCTCCCATGGCTTCCGGGCCTTCTCCTTCCCGGTTCCATTCACTTCGTTTCTCCCCGGAGCCAGAGGAGGAGACCCGGTCGCCTTTGAGGTCATCGAGGCGGCACTCCCGACCTGCCTCGGTGGCCTCTTCTAGGTCCACCCGAAGCTTGTCCGATGCAGATATGGACCGGATGATGCGTAGGTTCCTCCAGGCCCAGCTGCAGATGGAAGTGCTCCTGCCCCCCCCCCTTCTGGGGGGGAGCTTGACCCCCTTTTTCGCCCCAAATTGCTCCTTCTCCGACCCACTTCTGGGGTTCGGAGCCTTCGGATCTGAGTTGCTTAGGAGCCGGGGGAGGGTCGGCGCCGATAGTACCTTGTACTTCGGCTCCGACCACACCCTCGAGTTTGTCGGGTCCCTTTTCGGATCCGAGCTCTCGGAGCCAAGAGCTGAGCTTCGGATCCGGAGGTGTCAGTGTGTCTTCATCTCCATCTCGGTCAGGGCATACTGGCCCTTCGTATCCGATTGTTTCCTAGCCGGCTCTGATCCACACATTGGATCAGAGGGGACTGCTCTCGGATCCAAGGGAGAGCAGTTCTCCTTCGGCGTTCGATGTTGTGGAGAGAGGGTATTGTCGAGGGATTCAAGGCCCCAGGCTCCTTCTACGGTTCCACCCTGCACTCTCTCTGACGGGCCTACCTTCCATCACCCGGCCCCAGGGACAGCCTGCACCTACGTCCCAGATGGTTCCCTTGGAGGAACAAGATGTGGTTGGTGAGGCCTCTTCGGACAGCCCCCCCCCCCCCCCCGAGCAGGTTCCTCACAAACGTAAGTGCAAGAGGAGGCACTTGGACTCACCTGAGTCCTTGATGGAGGACACAGATTTAGAGGAAGGGGAAGGTTCCCCAAGGTCACCCCCTCCAAAGACGTCTCCTTCGGAGACATTATGGAAATGTTACACATTGGGGGGGGGGATCTGCCCAAAAAACTTCCTCGGATGAGTCTGTGTTTCTGGAGGCGTTTGACGCAGGCCCATCTACCTGTTGGGTGTCCCCTCCTGCCGATCCCCTGGTAGATCTGATCACTACCAGGGCACGGAAGAAACCGGACACTGTGGAGCCCATTCCTAAGAGACCAGATACAATCCTCAGTCCCCCCACTGATAGGACGGTTTGGAGCAAGGGTGCTCCTGTAGATGCCATGTTGGTGGCGGCCGCCACCAAGAAGGAACTAGCCCAGGAGAGTTCCTCGGTCCACCCTCCCGACAAGGAATCTCGGACGATGGACTGCCTGGGGAAGTGGATGTTCGCTTCAGCTACCTTCTCCGTAAGGTCGCTGAATTGTATGGCACACGTGATACGACTCCAGCGGGATCTTATCAAGGAATACGCCGGGTCGCCCCTAGAGTCCATGTCGGCCAAGGATAAGAAGGTATTCTCAGCTCGAATGGCCACTTTTAAGTCCATTTTGAACACTTCTATGCTGCTCCTTTCCCATGCTATGGAAGGAGCCGCTAAAGCTAGCAGAGCGGACATTGTCTTACGGCGACATGCTTGGCTTCACCTTTGCGATTTTGCGGAACCCTTCAAGGCGTCCTTCGCAAATGCCCCATTTGAAGGTTTTTCTCTATTTGGCAAGACAATCCGCGACACGCTGGTCCAGAGCGAGAAAGACGGGAAGACGTGGTCTGCCGTCGGAGTCCGCTTCTTGGCTCCCCAGAGGTCATTCTCCAGGAACCAAAGGGGACAAAAGAAGATGTGGTTCCAGAAGTCTCAACAGTCCCATTTCGCTCCGGACCCCTCGTCCTTCAGAGGCAGAGGAGGACAGGGTGGACACCGGCCCAGAGGCAGAGGGGGACCGAAGAATTTTGGGTCGAGAGAACCCTTTTCGGATCAGCCCGCGCAGCAGCCCTGAAGGGTTGCCTGACTGTTCCACTCTGGAGGCAGTCGGGGGGGGGGGTGCTTCTCGAGGCACCTAGCAGTTTGGGAGTCCATCACAACAGATCACTGGGTGCTTCAAATCATATCCAGAGGTTACAAAATTCCCTTTCTGTATCCCCCTCCCAGACCCCGGAGCCTCCCCGATGTCCCACCCAATCAAAGGGAGGCAGCAGCTGCAGAAATAAACCAACTGCTAGAAAAAAAGAGTGATTCAGCGAGTCCCCTGAGACCAATCCGGATCGGGCTTTTACTCCAGGTTCTTTCTGGTGCCAAAAAAGATGGGGGACTTAAGGCCAATCCTCGACCTGTCCTTTTTGAACCTGTCAGTGGCCAAAGAGAAGTTCCGAATGGTCACCATTCAATCCATTCTCCCACTCTTACAGGAGAACGACTGGATGTGCTCAATAGACCTCAAGGATGCGTACTACCACATTTTGATGGACAGATGATCCAGAAGGTTTCTCCGCTTCTGGCTAGGAGCCAGCCACTACCAGTTCAGGGCCCTTCCCTTTGGTCTCACCACAGCCCCCATGGTGTTCACCAAAGTATTGGCAGTTGTAGTGGCCCACCTGAGACTCCAGGGGATACAGGTCTTCCCGTACCTGGACGACTGGCTCCTGACCGCCCTCACCAGGCATCTACTATGTTCAGCCAGAAATTACTTCCTTCACTTGGCCTCCCGGCTGAGAATCACAATCAACCTCAAGAAATCTTCCCTTCAGCCAACCCAGATCTTGGACTTCATAGAAGCCAGGTTAGACACAAACCTATTGAAAGTCTTCTTAACTCCGAATTGGCTTCAAACTCTGAAGCTCCACGTACTGGCCCTTCTACAATCCTCGGCTCCTCCAGCGGAATTGGTTCTGAGGGCTCTAGGTTCCATGGTGGCAACAATCAATCTGCTACCTTTAGCCCGCTTGAACATGAGGATACTTCAATGGACCTTGCAGGTTCAATAGTCCATCCTGCAACATCCACTGAATTCTCCCATTTCCCTCAGCAGGATTTGCAGGAAATCCCTGTTCTGGTGGATCCAGTCCCCGGACCTCCAGAAAGGGCGTCCCTTTTCTATGTCCCCTCCTCTAGCCACGGTGACCACGGATGCTTCTCACCTAGGGTGGGGGGGGGCACTGTATGGGCAGAACCGTCCAAGGCACGTGGACCCATTCAGAGACCTTGTTGCATATCAATGTCCTAGAGATGAGAGTGGTGCTTTTGGCGTTGCAAGCACTCCAGGGCCTTCTTCCCTTAGGAACAGTTGCAATTCAGACAAACATGTTAGTGGTCTGGTATATCAACAAACAGGGGGGAATCAGATCCTACCCACTTTGTCGAGAGGCCATGAGAGTTTGGGAATGGGCGATCTCCACCAACCACTTTCTCATAGTGACGCACATTCCTGTTCGGTCAAACATTTTTGCAGACGGGCTGAGTCGAACCATCCTCTCACCGTACGAGTGGTCTCTGAGCCCCAGAATAGCGAAGCAAATCTTCCTCAAGTGGGGTCAACCTTGCTGCGATCTCTTCACGTCTCCTTCGAACTCAAAGTTCAGTGACTACTTTTCTCTAATTCCCCCATCAGGGGAATCCCCCAGAGATGCTCTGGTGCATGTTTGGCCATCCGGTCTACTTTATGCTTATCCCCCTCTTCCCCAATGCTAAAATTCTTGCAGAAAGCCCGTCGGTTGGGGAGCAAAGTCATCCTCATAGCCCCATTCTGGCCTAGTCAAACATAGTTCCCAAGCCTACGGTCTCATCTGGTGAATCCTCCATGGATTCTAGATCCCACCTCGGATGTGATCTCTCACCCACTAGGATTATCAACCCCGAATCTGGAAAACCTCAAGCTCACAGCTTGGTTGATCCAGTTCCAGTAATAGCTAGGACTCTCGGTATCTCGTCCCTTGTTAAGGCTATTTTAGTAGCCGGTCATAAACCTTCTGTGAGAAAGGTTTATAACAGCAAATGGAAACGCTTTACAATCTGGGCGGAGCATAGAAAATTGGATCCCTTTACAGCTCCGATACCAGCAGTGTTAGAATTTTTGTCAACTTTATTCGACCGAGGTGCTAGCTCTTCTAAGGTCAAAATCCTCTTTGGGCAAGCCAGTATCAAAAGTTACATTGTCCAGATGGATTTCCCAATGTATACTTCTGGCATATAAGAGTTCTGGCCGGCCTGAACCTGAAGGAGTCGACACTCATTCTACCCGATCGATTTCTACTTCTGCTGCCTTTTGCTCCAGAGTGTCCTTGGATGACATTTGTTCAGCAGCCACTTGGGCTTCATCCCATACTTTCATTAACCATTACAAGTTGGATATAATTTCCAGAGGGAGAGCATCCTTCGGCTCTGCAGTGCTCCGGAATATCCTTCCATGAGGACCTCCCAAGTTTGGGTAGCTGGGGACTCTGTCCCACAGGTTGATGAACAAATGAAGTTAACTACTTCAGATAAAGAAGTTATGTACTCACCATAGCATTCCATCTGAGTAGGTAAACTTCATTTGTCAGCAACCAACCCCCCCCTCCATCCCCCTAACCTATAGTGCATCCTAGAAGGATTCCTTGTCCTTTTCTCCGGATAACACCAGGTTAGGATGTGCAGGTGATCCTTGTTTTGTAATGTTCTGTGTTACTACAGCAAACTCGATCTGAGGTCAGAGAGGGATGGCATGGGATTATGGGTAAGGGGGAGGAGCTTGGAGCTCGGACCTTAGCTGTTTAAAGCTGCTGGCTCGGATCCGATATCCACAGGTTGCTGACAAATGAAGTTTACCTACTCAGATGGAACGTTATGGTGAGTACATAACTTCTTTTTCTACTCCAGGCTGTTCCTGGTGCCCAGGAAAGAGAACTCTTGGCGTCCTATTCTGGATCTGTCATCCCTAAACACCTTCCTGGTGGCACCAAAATTCAAAATGCTTACACTCCAGCAGCTCCTTCTTATGCTAGCCAAGGATTCCTGGCTAGTCAGCCTAGACTTAAAAGAAGCTTATCTGCACATCCCCAAAAGGGAATCTTGCAGGAAATATCTACGTTTCATGGCAGGCTCTATGCAGTATCAGTTCTCTTCACTTCCCTGTGGCTTATCTACTGTGTCCAGGGTATTCACAAAGTGCCTGGCTCCAGCCATTGCTTACTGCAGGACGAGAAATATTCAAATTTACCCATACTTGGACGATTGCCTGATTCAGGCAGGCAGTCAGGAATTGCTACTTCAGCACCTGACGTTTGTAGAGAGACTCCTAACTTCTCTGGGGTATACCATCAACGAAAAGAAATCACATCTGGTACCCAGCCAAAAGATTGTATTCCTGGGAGCAAGCTTGAACACAACTTCCCAGATGGCATTCCTTACACCAGAAAAGCAGGTTTATTTGACAACTTATTTCAAACTACTGGCCACCCAACCCAACTATTTGCAAGAGAGATACTGCAAGCCCTAGGGTTCATGGCCTCATGTATTCGACTGATTCCATATGCAAGACTGCATATGAGAAAACTTCAGTGGTACTTAAAAAGTGATTCCTGTCATTCCTTGCTAAGGACAGAGTTCTTTTGGTGGGCAGAGGCTTGCAACCACAACAAGGGACTCCCTTTCCCACAACCCCCCGCCATCCAAACTCTGACGACAGACACATCAGACTATGTATGGGGGGCTCACATGGCAGGCAAATGCATTCAAGGCAAATGGAGCCCTGGACAAATTCACCTGCATATCAATCAAAAAAGAAATATTAGCTGTACAGAATGCACTGACAGCCTTCAGATACCTTATCCTGCCAGGACAACTCCTAATAAAGACAGCCAACACCACAGTTATGTTTTACATAAACAAGCAGGGGGGAACTCACCCCTACCCATTCTGCAGGTTAGCCATGGCTCTATGGAACACAGCCTAAAACAACCAAGTACACCTGCAAGCTCAATTCCTGCCAGGCAAACAAAATACACTGGCAGATGACTTAAGCAGAAATCTAATGAACCCACACGAGTGGAAAGTGGAACCAAACTCATTCAAACTTCTAATACACAGGTGGGGGACACCAGAGGTGGACTTCTTTGTGTCCCCCCCAAAAAAAACAAGTTTTGCACCAGAATTCCCCACAGCCAAGCTTGGAAAGTGGATGCCCTATCGTTTACATGGGAAAACCTCTCAATCTATGCCTTTCCCCCTCTGTCCCTCCTTCCAAAAGTACTCCTCAAGATCAAACAGGACAGGCCAAGGACAATCCTTTTTGCACCAGACTGGCCAAGCCAGCACTGGTACCCACTACTACACAGTCTGACAGCAGTGCCACCCTGGCACCTACATCAGACCCCCCTTTCTGCTGTCCCAGCAGGAGGAACAGATTTTGCATCCTCAGCTGCAAACTCTGAACCTGGCAGCCTGGATTATTCCCTGAATACATCACCAGCAACCCTCAGCAAACAGGTGCTGGATGTTATCCTTGAGGCCAGGAGACCCAGTACTAGGAAATCCTGTTCTGAAAAATGGAATAGATACTGTTCTTGGAGCCAGTCTCAAGGGAAGGACACAGCCGTGCCCTCCTTGCCTCAAACCCTAGGTCACCTAGCAGAGCTGCTCCACAAAGGCCTGTCCTTCTCATCAATTAAGATTCATCCCTCTGCCATCTCAGCTCATTACAGTACTGAGCCACCCCTCTTCTCTCACCCTCTGATCAAACAGTTCCTGAGAGGAGCTAACAATTTAAGACCCCCAAGGAGAGCTCCCACTCCCGCCTGGGACCATAACTTTGTACTAGAGAAGCTCACGCCTCTCCCTCTTGAGCCTGCTGCTACAGCAGAGTTAAAATTCCTCTATTGGAAAACAGCCTTACTGCTAACCATCACTTCACCAAGAAGAGTGTCTGAGTTACAGGCCCTTATGGCTGTGGAACCCTTTATTATCTTCCATGCGGACAGGGTTTCGCTCAGGACTAACCCATCTTTTATGCCCAAGGTGGTATCCAGTGTCACACTAAACCAATCCATCCATTTGCCAACCTTTTTTCCTAATCCTCAGAATAATGGGGAAAGGATCCTGCACTCCTTGGACGTGCACAGATAGCTCAGGTTCTGCCTTGACAGGACTAAACCTTTCAAAAAATCTGACCAGCTGCTAGTCAGCTTTGCTACAGGGGTAGAGGGCAAGGCCATTTCGAAAAGAACCATTTCTAAATGGATAGCACACTGCATTCATTTCTGCTACAAACACCATGAAAAACCTACCCCACAGGGGAATCAGGCCTCATTCCACTAGGGCTATGTCAACCTCCACAGCTTTTCTCAGGGGAGTCCCTACCAAGAACATCCTGGAAGCTGCAACCTGGAGTTCTGTACACACCTTCACCAAGCATTATCACTTGCCTACCTTTTCTAAATCCAGAGATGGATTTGCCACAGCAGTCTTACAAAGCCTGCTAGCCAGCCCTACTACTTCTTGACCGTCTCCACCCTTCCTCAGCTTTGGGAATCAACCCAAGTGTGATGACTGCAACAGTGAAACACAAAGAACATAGCACAGTTGTGTACACTTGCCATAAATGTAGATGTTCGAATGTATTCACTGTTTTAGGCCTGGTTACCCTTTCTATACTTTCCACTTATCCTCTTTTTTACCCATATGTTATGGAAGTTGTATTTACTTCTTACTATAGGTGTCCCACACCATTTGATTGCTTCCTATTTTGGGGGCTCCTGACATCTTGGGCAAGAAAAACTGATGTAATGGCATCGGCTGCATGTTTTATACCCCTGACGTCATGGATGGCAACAGCATCTGACGCAGAAATCCCAAGACTCTGGTATTTGGGCCGACTGAGGGCTACCTGCAGGCAGATAACCCAAGTGTGATGACTACAACAGTGAATACACTCTAACATCTACATTTATGGTAAGTGTACACAACTGTACTTTTTTTTCCACCTTTCATCTCCACTCTTAATATCTATATATGTTAAGGAAAATAACTTTCTTTCTAGTGCTGCTTATTATATCTTAATTTTCTAACTTGGAAGCGGTTACCTCTGCACATTTTTCTTGGTGTGATATACAGTTGGCTAGTATACAGTGATTTTTCTTTGCGACAGGACAGTGGCGTATATTGTCAATTGTTTGCTTTACCAAGGCAGACAGGGTATAAGGTTTTAAAAAGTGTATGGTCTGCAGCCACAGGATTCCACTACAGGACCCACATTTCCTTTGTGTCTACTGCCTGCTCATTTTGATGCTGAATGTGAGGCGTGTGCCACTTATGGTACCAGGGCCCTTTAAGGTCATAGAGACAAATTAGTGTTAGAGTCTTATCCCTGCAGATGCAGGTGTCTCTACCTAGGCTTCTACTTCCACTGCAACTCTTTCTGTGTCCCTAGCTAAAAGGGGGGGGTGACCTAGACAAAAATAAAGGAGAAACCTAAGGAAAAAGAAAGGGAGAAGGACAAATTGTCAGAAAAGAGGTCAGGCAAGACCAAAAATGGTCTGTGGTCCTATCGGAGTCCATGGGTCTGGCACCATAAATTCAGAGAGAAAATGGATCCTTTTACTCCTCAGATCCAGTCACCAATGCCTCCTCCTCTCCATTTCTTAACGGAACCTGGCAGACCTCAGCTCCATTCACTTTTCCAGCAGGAGAGGAGCTCATCATGACCATCTTCAATGGCTTCTTCTTCGAAGTCCATTCGATCATCAAGGAGCCTTACTGAGGCAGATGTTCACTGGATGATGTAGAGGTTCCTTCTGATGCAAATTCAAGTAGGGGTTCTTTTGACAGTGTTCTCACAGGATGTTTTGAGGATGCCTCCAACAACCCTTCCATTGATATCTCCTGTTTCGGTCCGTCTTAAAGAATCTGAGGCGCGTGGGTCCAAACTTTCTTGGAGCACCCATGTCAGAACCAACAGTCTTGTTAACTTTGACTCCAGCAGTATCATATCCCTTACTGTCTCATCTCAGATGCCTTTTTGATTAAGATGAGTTTCTGACCTGAAGCATCACTGCCATGGTTTGAGGAGTGGATTCAACACCACAACTTTCAGTATTGTCTCTTTCCCTCAGTGCCTTGGCACTCAGTTGCTCGACTCTGTTGATGGCTTTGGATCCTGGGTGGGTTTGGGGAGGCTCTTCTTACATCTCACTCTAAGCATGGGAGTCTCTTCAGACCCAGTCTCAGGCAGACCACTTACAGACGTGTAAAAGGAGACTATTGGATTTCTCTCCGGAATCCGTCTCTTAAGACACAGACTTGGATGATGAGGGATGGATCCTCTTTAGGGAATGTCACTTTCGATGACATGTTGTAATTGATGAAACAATGTTAGGGTGGGCTACCAATACACATCCTTCCCTGAGGAGTTTGTGCTTCTCGAGACATTTGGAGCTGTCTTTGCAACCATCTGGATAGTACTGCCTGCTGATGCATTTAACAGTCCTGGTAGCACAGCAGGGATGGAAGGATCCTGATAGGGCAGAGCCAGTTCTAAAGAAGCCAAATTAAATCTTGGTCACACCAAAGGGCAGAGCTCACTTGAGCAAACGTCCCTCTGTATATACCGTGGTTGTAACAGCAGCCACTTGGAAGGAACTCTCTGAAGATAGTATGTCTGTCCATCCCCCTGATAGAGACTCGTGTATGTTGGAAAGGTTTGAGAAACAGATGTATACATCAGTGACTTTCACACTTTGGGAGCTGAACTCCCTGGCCCCCATAATGTGCTTCCAGAGGGATTTGACTAAGGAGCTCAAGTTTCTCTTTGGTAACCGACTGATGGACATCCAAAAAACAGTGGCGTCCCAATTGTTTACCTTACAGTCGATGTTCAGTGTATTTATGTGTCTGCTTTCCAGTGCAGCTGATGGTATGGTGAGAGCTGCAGGAACTGTCACAGCCATCCACCAGCATGCCTGGATGCGATTGTGACTTTTTGTGCAAAGTGTCAAGACATCCTTCCTTAATCTCCTCCCCTCCCCTCCACAAAACCACATTGATCCATATCTGTCAATTTTGGCATTACTTTTGTCATTCTTTTAGCCAATGTAGACATGAACACTGGTTTAGGATTGAAATGGGCCTGTATGAAGCTGGGGCTGATGGATTTTTACCCTCTTTAGATATTACAGGTACCACTGCTTTCTTCCAGGATGTTGGTACTTCTCCTTTTAAGATACTATTAAACAAACCTTCCAGATCTTTATCATTTTTTTTCTCCTAGCTTCCAAACATCCACAGGAATACCATCTATTCCTGGGGACTTTCCTGTAGAGTGGTTATACATCACAATTTTTATCTCATCTCCTCCTGTCCTACGGTTAATAATTGAGCATCATCTACCTCTAACATTAGCATATTTAATTATTCCGTAAACATTTCCATTTGCATGTTTTCTTGATTTCCATATTTCTAGACTTTCATAGAATTTCCGGAGTATTTGTAATACCTGTACAGGATCTCTTATTTTATTTTATTTATTTAAATTTGTTGACCGGGAGTGTCTGACTGGACGTAGGTCCATTTTCAGCGGTGGTCCACAGTAAAATAAACAGACAGTAGTTACATTGAAACAATTTAACATAGCAATTACTTACAACATATTTACAGATGAAGAACAAAGTACATCAGTAGACAACTAGAATTTTTATCTGTGAAGTACATAACAGACATTAACAAATGTTACAATGAGAAGTTGCTGCTGTATAATAAGTATTAGGCTTATGAGCATCTGAGCTTGCTATAATCAAGGTAGTTAGTGGAGTGGAAAGAAAGGTAGTGGTTGGATGGGGTGGATGATATTAGAGTGGGAGTTGCAAGGGCATAGCCAGCATGTTTTTAGGTGCGCTTTTAGTAAAGTTTTGAAGTGGGTGCATGATGGTACGGAGGTAATTGTGGGTGGGAGTGAGTTCCATAATTTGGCTGTGGCGCAAGAGAATAGTGCTTCACCAGCAGAGTTATTGGCTTTAGTGATCTGCAAGTGATTTTTGTTGCTGGATCTTAGTGGTCTGGTGGTGCGATAGGGTTGGAGTAGATTCTGGAGGGATGGGACATTTAGTGGATGGTTTACTAGTTTGTGGGCGAGTGAGAGTTGATACCACTGAAGGAGGTGAGGGAGTTCAAGCCAGCCCAGTTCAGCAAGTGAGATCTCTTGTTACCTTCCTTGTTATAAGCTCCCTAAGCTTGGTGACAGCCTTTTATAGTTTCTGTTGTCTGAGTCATTCTGCTAAAATCTTTTGTTCTACTGTTATCAAAAAACAGTTGCTTAACAGCAATCTTTCATAAATGTGTGCATGTTATCGAGGTATTCACTTATTTTCTGCTTATCATTCTGCAGTTGATCCTCTTCTTGTTCTGTGAGATTCCCCCTATTTTGCAATACTTTAACATTTGTGAGTCCCTCTAAATAATTCTTGTTACTTAACCATAACTTCCTTTCTTTTATTTCCACCCTATTTTAAACTACACCTTAATTTTTATCTCACTCCCTAGCTATATTTTCAGAAGAAATTTCTGTCCTGTATTATAGCTCCTGAATAATCTACTGCACATTCCTTAAATTCTCTCTTCAAGGGATAAGTGGGAAAGTACTAGTGTCTCATTTTGATTTTCTTATCTTGTGTTTTTATTTAGGTATTATTGGCACATGATCTGAAATAGTTTTTGGCTGTGTATCAAGACCTTCAGTGAAATGCACATGGTCCTGTGAAATGTAAATTCTTTCTAGCCTAGCCCAGTTTTTATATGTTGGGGAAAATATGTAAATTTGCTCCAGATTCCTATTACTGAGTTTGCATTTTCCATGCCAAATATTTTCATAAATTTCTTCAAGAATCTACCCCCCTCTGTTATGCTTTCCCTTCTGGGCCCCCCAGACACATCTTCACTGTTGCAAATCATGTTCCATTCCTGACCTATAAGTAATATTCCTTGCTGAAAACTTTTTATTTCTCCCAGAATTTTCTTAAGCTCAGTTATAGCAGTTTTAGGTGGAATGTAAATACATGCTATTATAATCCTCCTCGCTTGCCAGTAGCCATTTAGCACAACAAGTCTACCATTATCTTTTTTATCCACTTCTGTCACTGTTGGAGCTCCTCTTGCAATTAATATAAGTACTCCTTTTCCTTTGTCCCAGGTATTTCACTGAATAACTGTCCTGCAAAATCTTTCTTTATCAAATTCACATGTTCAGTTCTTTCTAAGTGTCTCCTGTAACATAGCTATTTGCACTTTACATTTTTTTATGTAATTCACTACTCTCTTTTTTTGTATTTATCTCTGAAACCGTTGACATGTAAAGGCATTACAGAAAGCAACATTGCAAAAGCACATACTAAAAGGGGTGTTGTACTCAGTTACTGGCCTGATGAGGGAAAGACTACAGGGAGGTTATAACTTCTTTTTTTCTGCAGGAAATGCCCTTATTTTTGAAATGGGCAATATAGAATGCCCTTATTACCAACGTGGAGACATGGTGATCAAAGGTAAGGTGGATGTCAACCGGTGTGCTCAGGTCTCACCATTGAGTGCATGCTTAAAGTGTTACTATTGATGTGGTAGTTAGGAACATCGTCCATACTGAAAGGAATAATACATTTTTTTGCTTTGAGTTTAAGGCCATGACTTTGGCACCAATCATTTGCTTATATAAGACCCTCTTGTAGGATGTTGACATTACTTGGCGAGTCTATGACCGCTCCCAGTTTGCAGTCATCAGCCAACTTTGTCAGCTACTGACCTTTAGTTTTTGTTTGTACTTCAGAGAAATAGATTCCAAACAGTAGAGCTCCCAGAACTCATCCCTGTGGAACACCACTGGTTACGGGGCTGCAGGTGGAGATGGATTCTATCAATGACCAGTTAATGACCCATCTAATGATAAAAGGGTTGACATCTAGCTGGGTGAGTTTGTCAATGATGCTTGAGTGGTGAATAGTGCAAAACGCCTTGACTAAGTCTAGGTAGGGTGTATGCCAGATTTCCCCTTGTCCAGGACCTTTGGTGACTGCCTCAAAGAAGTCCATCAGGTTTACCAGGCATGATCTCCCTTTGACAAATCCAAACTGAGTAGGATCAAGTGTTTGGAGATTACCTACACCTTTGTTGATAAGGTCCATAATGATCAGCTCCATAGCCTTGCAGATAAGGCTAGTAGGTCTGCAGATGTTCATCGTGTTTCACTGCTGCAGTCATTACACTTGGTTTATCCTGTCGTCAGGCGGTCCTGCAGTCGGCTAGAGTTCCAAAGTCTTGGTCCGGCGTCGGTTGCTGTCACTTCTTCCATGACGTCAGTGCGCCAGGGGTATATAAGATGCATCCGACGCCATTTTCTTCAGTCTTTCTTGCCGCGCGGTGTCCGAAGCAAAAGCAGTTCGCAAGTGCCGGTCGGCCGACTCCTCAGATTTTCAAATTCGAATATCAGACCCAAAGTCTTCAATAAAGCTAAGTACCCCATTGGGGAAACTTTTTCTTGCCTCAGACCGATGTCAGTAAAAGTTAATAATTGCATTTCTTGTGGGAAGCAAATACCTCATAAAGATTTTCATTACTACTGTATTCCATGCCTAGGCCCAGACCATGACGTCATTAGTTGTCAGTTTTGTGCTAGATTTAACAAACGCACTATTAAGCGTCTGTTTGATTTTGCTCGCCATTATTTTGGCCAAAGGTTCAATTATACCATGCCGTCGGAACAACCGACGACCGGAATACACAAAAACCGCAAAGACAAAGATAAGGACAGGCATCCTAGGTCCAAAACTGACAAGCCTCTTCTAGGCCAGTCACCGGTTCTCAGTGAGGCACTTTCGCAGCCCCTGACACCCGCTACCTCAGAGCCACAGGCCGCCTCCGACTCCCACATGGAGATTACTAGGCCACTGGAAACTCAAGGTATTGGGCCTACGGAAATTAACCCCTCAGATGGGTCCAGAGCCGCTGAGCAGGCATTGGCTTCTGAGGGTGTTTTCAGACCTTCACAGCTTACCATCAAAACAACAACCAAGTCTAAAACTCCATTAAAGACAAAAAAAAACCAAGTACAGTATTTACGTGAACAGGCCTCAATGCCCAAAAAACAGATGCTCAAAATGGCTGAAGACCTAATTACTCTGATCAGGGGTTCCCATCCCCCTCCTGATAAAAGGCCTAGGCAGGATACAGACTATGATTCCTCTGACCAGGTTTCCATTTCTTCAGATTCCTCTTCAGACAAGGGATACTCTTTACCCCCCCCTATGAGGACTCTGATGCTGAAGAATCAATCCCTTCAGCCTCTCCTCCTGAGGATTACTCTTTTGGGGAAACTTTACATACCATGAGGGAGCATTTCCATTGGGAGAGCCAGGATTATTCAGAATCTAAGAAAAGGCTCAGAGATTTTCTTTTATTGCCTCAGCACAGGCCCCTTGCTATTTCGCCTGTGCTAGATATTGTGGATGATGTGTTCTCTGAATCCAGTTTAACCCCTGACTCTTTGCCCCCACCACCAGTCAAGCCAGATAGGTACTACAGAGTCCCTGACTCTCACAAATTTCTTTATAAAAACCATGCTACTGAACCAGAAACTATTTCCCAGGGTCCCAAAGGGGTAAAGGCTTCCACTGCTAAAAATACAGTTCCCCTCTGACAGGGATTCTAGAGCATTAGATAGATGGGGGAAGAAAGTTTACACTTCTGTAACTTTAGCAGTAAGGGCTTTAAATTGCCAGTTCCACATGCTGAAATAACAACAATATTTAATGTCTCTGTTAAAATAGAAAATGCTTACAAGCTCAGAAAGTCCTGACTATAAAGAAATGCGGGATTTATTGCAAGCAGTTGAACAAGTGGGAAAACATACTCTGCAGTGTGGTTTTGATTCATTAGAGGCTTCTTGTAGAGCCGCAGTTACAGGATATGTGAGTCAGACATGCTTGGTTAAAAGAACAAACTTTACCTGATCATGTTAAGACAAAATTATTGGATGCTCCTTTACAGCATGATATCTTGTTTGGTGTTAAGGCAGAAGAGTTATTAAAGAAAATGGAGGATAAGGCAAAATCTATGCAAACAGTGAAGGATTTCTTACAGGTACAGCCACCTCGATTTAGCAGAAATTGGCCTTCTAAAAATTGGTCCTTTCCAGTGGCAGACAGACCACAAAGAGGCAGATACAGATGCTCAAGATGCAGATCTCAGCCCCAAGGCTCTTACAGACCACGACAGTGGGGTGCTTCTACCCCAAAAGGAGGAGAAGACAAGTCACAACCTTATAGGAAACAGTCCCAATGACTTCCCACTTCAAATGCCAAGCACTTACCTTTTGGCAGCTCCCTTAGGGGGAAAACTAGCACTTTTTTCACAAAATTGGCATATGGTTACAGATTCCACTTTCACACTCTACCAAGGCCAAAAGGAATGCCAGACCTGCCACAAAATCAATGGGCAGAGGCACAAAAACAAATTACAGCCCTCATGGACATGAGAGCTATTCAAAAAGTGCCACAACAGGAACAAGGACCAAGGATTTTACTCAAGACTTTTCTTGGTCCCCAGAAAGGACAAAGCCTGGAGACCCATACTGGACCTATCTACTCTAAATACTTACCTGGATGTTCCAAAATTCAAAATGTTGACACTGCAGCAACTTCTTCCCATGCTGGGCAAGAAGGCTTGGCTTGTTACTCTGGACCTCAAAGAGTCATACCTGCATGTCCCAATCAGACAAAATTGCAGAAGATACCTCAGATTCATAGCTGGCACAATGCATTACCAATTCTCTGCACTGCCCTTTGGCTTATCTGCTGTGCCCAGGGTCTTCACAAAATGCCTGGCACCAGTAATTGCATTTTGCAGACAAAAAGGAATTCAAATATATCCCTACTTGGACGACTGTCTTATTCAAGCAGAGAGCAAGGACATTCTTCTAAAGCATCTGGCGTTTGTAAAAAGATTGCTAATTTGCTTAGGGTACACAGTAAACGAAAAGAAGTCAAAACTAGTGCTCTCACAAGAGATAATATTCCTGGGTGCCAGCTTAAATACAACAGCCCAGTATCTCACGCCAGACAAGCAAAGACAACTGACTCAGTACTTTCAAGTGATGGCAACAAAAACCCAACTCCCTGCAAGAAAAATTCTGCAGGCCTTGGGGTTCATGGCGTCCTGCATACTACTAATACCATATGCCAGACTGCATATGAGGAAATTGCGATGGTACCTAAAAAGTGTTTGGACTCAACACTGTCACAGTTTGGAAACAGTAATACCACTTATTCCCTGCCTACAACAGGAGTTTCGATGGTGGGCACAGGCATGTCACCACAACAAGGGACAGCCTTTCACTTTACCCACAGCCAGGCAGACTCTAACAGATGCTTCGGACTACGCCTGGGGAGCACACATGGCAGGAAAATGTATTCAGGGCAAGTGGTCCGCAGACCAAATGCATCTTCACATCAATCAAAAAGAGATGCTAGCTGTACAAAACGCCCTAACAGCTTTCAAGGACCTTCTGCATCCAGGACAACTATTACTAAAGACGGACAACACCACAGTTATGGGCACTCATTCCTACCCCCTCTGCAGACAAGCCATGACTTTGTGAAACACAGCACTGACCTACCAAGTACATCTACAAGCACAATTCCTGCCAGTAAAGAAAAATATTCTGGCAGACAACTTAAGCAGAAACATCATGGATCCTCATGAGTGGAAATTAAATCCTCAAGTATTCAGCATGATAACACAAAAATGGAGGTTCCCGGACATAGATCTTTTTTCCTCCCCTCTGAACTGCCAACTACAGAAATTCTGCACAAGGACTTACCACACACAAGCATGGAAAGTGGATGCTCTCTCGTTCAGCTGGAAAACCCTAAAAGTTTATGCCTTCCCACCACTGCCTCTCCTTTCAAAGGTACTCCTAAAAGCCAGACAGGAAAGGCCAAGAATGATCCTGATTGCCCCAGACTGGCCACGCCAGCACTGGTACCCAATCTTAAAGAACTTGTCTCAAGGCCCAGCATGGACTTTACCTCAAATTCTTCATCTACTGACTCAGCAAAACAATCAGATCCTGCACAGCCAGTTCAAAACCTTAAACCTGGCTGCATGGCAGATTACTTAGTCAAACAGCCAACACCTCTCTCTAAAGCGGTTATGGATGTCATTTTGGAGGCCAGGAGGCCCAGCACCAGGAAATCCTATTAAGAAAAGTGGAAGAGATTCTGTGCCTGGAACCAGGTTCAAGGCTTTGACCCTCTTGTTCCAAATATTCCTCAGATATTACAATACTTAACTGAGATGCTGAACAAAGGCCTATCCTTTTCATCCATTAAGATCCACGCCTCTGCCATCTCAGCTCATTACAACACGGATCCTCCTATTTTCTCTCATCCATTATTAAAACAGTACCTCAGAGGGGCTAAAAACATAAGACCGCCCCGGAGAGCACCAACACCAACTTGGGACCTCAACTTTGTCTTGGAAAAACTAACTTTACCTCTTTTTGAGCCAGCCAATTCAGCAGAATTAAAATATGTGTCATGGAAAAATGCTCTGCTTCTGGCAATAACCTTAGCACGAAGAGTCTCAGAGTTACAGGCACTAATGGCAGTAGAACCTTTCATCATTTTTCATCAGGACAGGGTCTCCTTAAGAACAAACCCTACATTTATGCCAAAGGTGGTATCCAGCGTGGCTCTTAACCAAACTATTTACTTGCTAACATTTTATCCACATCCCCAGAATAAAGGGGAGAGACTTCTACACTCACTGGACATACACAGGCAGTTACGCTTCTACTTGGACAAAACAAAAGTGGATAGGACACTGTATCCGTTTCTGCTACACACAGCATGGAAAAACTGTACCTAGCAATATTAGGTCACATTCCACCAGGGCAACAGCCACTTCAACTGCCTACCTTCGAGGAGTACCTACCAAGGACATTTTGGAAACTGCAACTTGGAGTTCAGTGCACACCTTTCCCAAGCATTACCACTTGCCTCTTTATTCTAAATCCAGAGCTGGCTTTGCCACTGCAGTTCTGCAGGGCCTCATAGCCACCCCGAATACCTTATAGCCACCCCGAATACCTTATAGACCCAGCCTCCCTACCTCAGCTTTGGGATTCTACCCAAGTGTAATGACTGCAGCAGTGAAACACGATGAACATAGTACAGTTTTGTACCTACCATAAATGTAGATGTTTGAGTGTATTCACTTCTGCAGTCCAGGTTACCCTCCCTCCATCCCCTCTTCTTAGCTGGGACGTATCTATACCTTTCTACCCTATACAACCTATGTGGTGTATTTGCTTGTAACTGAAGGTATTGTTTGCATTTTTTATGTATATTTTATTTGTAATGTGTATTGCCTACCTGTTTGGGGCCACCTGACATCTGGGGCAAGAAAATGGCATCGGCTGCATCTTATATACCCCTGGCGCACTGACGTCAGGGAAGAAGCGACAGCAACCGACGCCGGACCAAGACTTTGGAACTCTGGCCGATTATGGACTGCCTGACGGCAGGATAACCCAAGTGTAATGACTGCAGCAGTGAATACACTCGAACATCTACATTTATGGTAGGTACAAAACTGTAGTTTCCTGGGGTCAGTGGAAGCACCATCTTTGTGCAAGGGAATAATGGTGGTCGTTTTCCATTCAGCTGGAATGAAGCCTCTTCTTAGACTATGACTGAAAAGAGTACCCGATGGCGGTGTTAATTCTTGTTGGAGCCCATGTAGGATGCAGCCTGGGATGTTATCAGTTCCCATAGATGCTGTGTTTTTGGCCTTAGAGAGGGCGTTTATGACCTGCTCTTTAAAGATACAAGGTAGGAGTAGGTGGTAGGGATCGGCCAACACGTTAGCTATGTCCACAGGCTCAGTGTATGTGGTTTCATTAACTACCAGTTCAGCACAAATCTGAGCCTTTCCTTTTAGGTTACAGATGTAACTAAAGAATGCCTATGGTTGTCTTTAGTTGAGGAAGCTACTTTGGATTCGTAGTTTGCTTTGGAGGGCTTAGAAGTCTTATTCGCTTGTTTAAGCTGAGGAGGGAGTGTTGCCAGTTTAGGACTCGCTCTGTCTTACTCTTAGCAATTTTTTCCCTTTTATTGTAAAGTCTGTTAATGGCAGTTGTCTACTGGAAAGGTTTGCTCCTCCTTTAGGAGCTTGTTTTGGTCCATGCAGTTATACAGGTGTTTGTATAAAGCATTGGTGTAGAACTCTGCATAGTTGCCAGTTCCATCTGAGGAGAAGATGCAGTGAAGCTATTTATACCATCCCATAAGAGGTTATAATCTGCTCTGGAGAAGTTATTTTTTTAGTTTAGTTGGTCAGGTGTGATAGTTACTTAAAATGAGACTGATTTGTGGTCGAATCTCACCAGGGAAGACCTCACAGTGGGAATGCTGTAGTGGTCCCCCATATTGGTAATCACCAGATCCAGGGTGTTGGAACCCCTTGTGAAGATGTTAACCAGCTGGTCCAGGGCAATGCAGTTAACGAAGTCGAAGAAACTTTGGGCAAGTGAGCTTGAGCACATGTAATTTCCCCAGTCAATGGATGGGCAGTTTGTCACCCAAAACCATAATGTCCAGATGTATGTTGATAGACTCAAGTAGATCCAAATAGGCAGAGTGGGTGTCCTGATTCATGGAGAGGGTCCTGTAGCTGGCAATGACTTGAATAGATGTCCCTCCAATGGTTAATTGCACCTGAAGCATCTCCAGGGAGTCATACTGTTTAACCAATCTGGAGGTGGTGGTGGTGGTGGTGTTTGTCTTTCAGCTTTTCCCAGTTAGGGGTCGCCACAGCGGAACTCCGGTCCGCTAATGATTGGCAGTTGTTTTTTATGGTGTTGAGTTGCCAGCCCAATGCCCAACCTTCAACGAAGGCACGCCCATTCAACGCATGTCTTTCGAATGCCCACCCGACCACGGGGAGGACATGCAGACTCCACACAGAAGGCACTCCCAACCCAAGCTGAGAATCGAACAGGAGAACCTCTTGCTGTGAGGCAACAACGCTACCACTGCACCACCGCGGAAGTCTTGGAGGTGTATTTATCTTTAATGAATATTGATACACTGCCTTCTTTAGTTTTCATGCCTTCAGTTTGTGGAAGGAGGTGTAACCTGGTATGCCTGGGGTGCTCTCCACAGCCTTGAACCAGGTCTCCATAACTGCACAAATGTCTGCGTCTTCCAAAGTGAGGACTGCTGCCAGTGAGTGCAGCTTTGTGTTAAGACTCCTAGAGTTCAGCAGCATAACCTTGAGGTTGCTTTTAGATGGAGTTTTTACGTCAGGAATTTTTTCCTTGAGACACTGCCTAAAAAAGGCACTATGGGGATGGCAAGACTCTTAGCCAGTAGCCGAAATCCCAGGGGTGACAGATGAAGACCATCTTTGGCAAAGCATTGCAGTTTGTCTGATGTCATCCCAGGCTGACAGATACTGGATCCCCTTAGAATGATACCAGAAACTAAGCCAATTATTGAAGTCATTCACTTTGTTTGTATTGAGGTATCATCCTAGGTGAAGCTAAAATGCTGCTTAAGGCTAGGGACATACCTGCCTGAGACACACAGTCCGAGAGTTCAGTCATGTCTCTCTTCTTGAGGTACATCTTAAGTCATTCACACCAACATGGACTATGGTGGAGTGATAACAGTACCTGTTGTTGAGAGACTTGAGTGCTTGTGTGACTTGGCTTATTCTGGCACCTTGTCCAACAGCGAAAACCAACAAGTAGAATAAAAAGTTCCGTACTGAACAGACAAAAAATCTTTAATGCACAGTTCCAACAATAGAATGAGCGCTTTCGTCTGCTTCATTCTGAAGAAGTCTGCTGTGGGCAGACGAAAGCGCTCATTCTATTGTTGGAACTGTGCATTAAAGATTTTTTGTCTGTTCAGTACGGAACTTTTTATTATTCTGGCACCTGCCAGCTGACCATGACCTTTTCCTTATCCAGCCTGGTGAGAGGTATATGTGTGTCTCTCAATGGAATCACTTATGACTAATATGTTTGGTTTTGTGGTTTGCCTTAAGGGCTTGACGGGTGAGATACTAGTGCGTGAGGTATTGTGTATTTTGTTCTGCAAAGGAAGTATTATCTGTAGTATGCTTGTCTTTGTGTTTGGGAGGCCTCTGGTGCTGAGGTATGTTTCTCGTGAGGACCTCTGCATATGTTGGTATGTGTGATGTGGGTTTGGGTAGAGTAGGAGGTGTGAGGTGTGCATGCTGACAAACCCATTCATTGTCATGTATACTGACTGTTGTGTGAGAGAACATGGATTCAAGGTTCTTAATATAGTTGCATCTCTCACATGTTGAGTTTGTGTGGACTAGGAGTAGAGGGTTGTCTTTGAACATGAGGCAGTTATACTGCCTCAGGATGCCCATGACGACCAAGCTAGCTGGAAAAACTGTGGGGAAATTATCCATCCATAGTGTTAGGTAAATTTATATGGTCAGGAAAAGAAGTTGCACTTAGGAGTGGCTAGTGGGGTGAGAGGTGTGTTGGTAATTCTGAGGCAAGGCTTAGTGTTCCACCTGACTGTAGAGCAGGGCTGCGAAAAACCTCTGTATGACCACAAGCAAAATGTTTGCATCTATAACCACCAGTGGTAACCACCGCTATGCAGCAATGCACGATGGTGCACTACACGCAAACAAGCACAGACGCAGATGAATAAATATATTAAATTCTTTAACATACTCTTAAAAGTGCTGTAAAATTAACCCTTAAAGAATTTAATATATTTATTTAAAATGTTTTTGAATTTTAACTTTAGAAAGTTTCCAACATTCATATTTTACTTGGATAAATTATTGTAATGGTATATTTAAATGAGTGGGAAGGTGGTGACATAATTTATTTTTAAACAGTATTTAAATGAATTCACTATGGAGTGCAATTAGATTCTGACAAAGTCCCCAGTTTTAGGGGATGAAAGCACTCATCTGTGTGGTTTTTATGTGGAAGAATAAAAACAGCTTGTACTGAAGAGTTGACTGACTGCAAGTGATTCCTGCTGCTGACAGTGTATGCTTTGGATTTTGTTATTTTTTAGTTACACTAAAAACAGTGTCATTTTTATGAACACCTTGTTGCACCCTGTACTTAGCTATAGTTGCTGCTTTTAGTCAAGAGTTTTCTGAATTTCCCCTCTGGCTCGCTTAATTGTTTTGGATTTTTGTCCTTGAAGGACAATATAGTAGAAGACAATAAAAGGGGCAAAGAGTGCATTAGTTTTGGGAAGAATGGGATGTACAGAATAGTAGATGTTTATTGTAGTCAGTGTTGAATACTGAGACTTTCACCCTCCCTCAGCCACCAGATCCAGATGTCCACCGCCATGTGAAGTCAGTACATGGGTGATATAAAGATGTGTTGGCTGGCATTATCTTCAGTTGTTTCTTTAGAAGTCCAGTGCGTAGGACTGAGTTTATGAGCATCTGCCTGTCAGTCGACTTAAAATACCAGATTATTCAGATAAGTACCCCAGTGGGGATCTTCCTTGTATCTATTTGATGCTGGGTGTTCATTTTTAAAAAATGAATTGAGCCTTTCATGTGGGAAACAAATCCCCCACACAGACTTCCACTCCTACAGTTTTTTCTGTTCAGGACCTCAGCATGATGTGCCTAACTGGACCTTTTGTGGTGGGTTAAACAATAATGCCATTAAGCTTAGATCTAAATCTATCCAACAGTATATATTCATTAGGTGAGTATCTATCCAACAGTATGTATTCATTAGGTGAGACCCAAGAACAGTATTCACCTCCTATGACTAGTGGTTTGGGAAATTATTCAAGGATGATGCAGCTTGAATTATTTATGTATTTATTTATGTATGTATTTATTTGTGGACATGCATGATAGTAGTGGTAATAATAACTACTGTACCAGAACTACAGATTTAAAGGTCATAATGTAAATGACAGGCTTGTATCACACTTGTGTTGAGAGTATTATAGGGTGGGAAGATATTGCAAACTAGGCAGCTGCGACAATTTTCAGTAGCTAACCACTTTTGAGCAATGTGGCACTGGCTTTGTTAAAACACATTTTTATTTCAGCGTTTGCTTGTTTTATAGACTAGTGTTGCACAGTTAGAGACCTGCTTACCACTTTCACATGAGACTTAACCATTCATTTTGTTTATATGCGATTCTCCATTATTTTAAAGATTTTCTGTTCCTTCAGGAATTAAAATGAATAATCTACATACTTTATGAATCATACTCTTAAAGATAAAATATTAAATACCTTTGCACAAAATGCATAGCATTGTTATATTCTTAGCATGCCTATGCTGAAGTTGTAGTTTGATAACCTGTTTCTTGCCTGAGTACATTTGCATTTACAGCTGTGCTTGGAACCCAAGTCGCTGAGTGCTGGATAATATCATTGGTGAGTGTGGTTCGGTGCACACAATGTTTTCTAAGGCAACCTTGTGTATCATGTTTTTAACTAGACTTTTTTTGGCTAAGCTAATGCATTAATGGGGATGAGTAACTGGGGGTTTTAACTTCAGTTTTACTGTCAGAATTTTTTATTCTTCACAATAGACTGACTGGTATTTAGCCTGTATGCAGAACCAGCTCATAAAAGAATAATTCTCTCTGTGTTTGTTTTTAATTAGAAATTCTTTAGAACTGTAACAGTATGCATTATTTTGTAAATATTTCAGCTTTGTCCTGTAGTGTTATGCTGGAATCTATAACCATATTGCTTCTAAATTACTTTAGTTCTCTAAAGAGAGTTGTGTCTCAGTAACATGCCAGCTCCTTAAAACTTTCTGGTCTTGGCAAGTCCATTAGCACAAACAAATAAGACTGTGTTTGTTTTGGAAAAATAATATGGGGCAGTTGTGTGATATACCACACATGAATATTTAATAGTGTAAAATGATAATTAATATAAGGTACTTGAACACCAAGTCATCCTTTGCTAAATCTATTTGCCACTCACACATGTACTACATTTTTTTAAGTATTTTCACTGAAGCCTGCTAACCTTGTTTTGCAACTGGGGCCTTTATGACCAGTTTGTGAAAGTCTTTTGTCCCAGTATATAAGATTATATAACTATCCACACTACCCAAGAGACTGTTATTACAGAAATTAATTTTAAATGCATGATTCCTGATTGTTGGAAGCTGATAGGAGCATCATCAACATGGTAACCACTGTTGCACGTCTTTGATGGTCTTTCTTACATTTTATTAATATAAGACATTATTATTTTTTTTTTTATTTGCAGTGGGGTTAGTGTTGGCTGCAAACAAATGGGTAGTTGATGGCATGCATTTTGTTTTTAGGAACACAACTTTTTACTTTTATCTTGTCCTTTTCCTTGTAGTAACTGCATCTTAACCAGAGACACTGTGTGTTTTCTACAGTTAGGCAAATTGGTTGTGTTTACTTATATTACATGTGGTAGATCACCATGATAAGTTTATTTTTGCAAGCAACATTTTCTGAGCCTCATTCATGGAGGTAGGCCTCCGAGAGGAGGGTGGCATCTTTTGATTCACTGTTTCCCACTTCAGCTGACAGATGAATGTTCTCATATTAAGTCACAAGTGAAACCACACCTAATAAAAGCTACATTTACTGTTCTTTCTCTAATCTATCTTTTTGGGACAATAACAGGGAAAATGGAAGAAATGCAGTACTGGTCTACAAACAGAAAACAGTGGAACACAGACATGGTATAATAACTTTTGTTTTGGATGATCCAGGGTTTTACACTATGAAGGATACCATTAAAACAAAAGGGCAAGTAACTAACTGTAAAATGGTTGGTCCAGTAAAAGGTATCGCATTACCTTTGTGTTCTATTCTTTTCTGTTTTTAGGACAGTTTTACTGAATAAATCCTGGACAAACAGCAAAACTTTTAATCTTTATTTCCTTACCTGGAGGTCTGACAGTTAAGTTTCTTAGAAGTTTCCTTTTTTATGGAAAAGAACATGGTAAAAGATGAACTATTTATTGGAAATGCTTTCCTACAAGTAAAATTTAATGTAGTCTGCTTTGTTCAAGCTATTCTGCATTTGATAGAGAAATAGCTTGATTTTTTTTCACTATTGATTTGTATTTATTGTTACTGCTAATTATCATGACTTATAAATCTGAATATATGATCTTTCCCTTTTTAATTTCTCCAAGTCTTTTCATGTGTGCAGATGTAGTGCAAACCTCTTGAACATAGAGATAGTTACATAACTGTATGACTTTTGCACTTCTTCATTATACTTTAAATCTATAGTTAGTGAAAATAAAAGCATAGTATGAAATAGTCCCAGTAGAATACCTAACAACTCACTCGAAGGCTGAAATTACAAATGGTAATGTTACTGTCATTTTTTTTTGCTTTCTCTATATTTAGTGAGTTAAAAAGTTTAAGTAAACTGAACTATGCAGAAAGGTTGAAAAGTCTAAACTACATAGTATATTACACTTTTGCCCAGTAAAGTTGCTTTAGTTAAAATTGGAATTGGTTTCCAAAGTCTTCCAGCAGTATAGTATAGCGTTGTGTTTACCCCTTGTCAAGACTTCTATAGTAATTGCTGTTAAGCTGTTACAGGTCTATAGCCTGGTTTTGCAGACAGATGTCTTTTACCAGTCTGTCAGTGTGTTTTAGAGTCTTGAGTTTGCATATAATAGGGTGAGTATCCCTTTTTAAACTGAAACATTGTTCAGCAAGACATACTTGCCCAAAACTCTGTAGTTGTACTGCAGTGATGAATCTGTTTTGATTTAAAAAGGAAATGCTGTGTCTTGCAGAGGTCATGAATTATTTTGTTGTTTTATGAAGGGATTGGTCTAGCAAATCATGTTGTGTGTCCTAACAGATTTGGTCAGTATTTCATTACAAGTTGCCATTAGCTGTTTGCAAGATTTTTTTTTTTTTTTTGCCAAATATTCTGCTTACCTAGGCTCTGCCTTTACAATAGTTTGCTAAATGCATTAGCAGAAAAGCACTGCATGTCTTCTCTTTCAGCCTGCATGCGGTGCTTCATTTAAGTGCTGTTGCTACCCATAGTTAAAGTATAAAATACACGGGTAAATACTGTGGAAAGGGTGCTAATTCTAAAACTGCATGAAGTAGCAAAGTGGCAGTAGAGTAGAATCTGCTTTTTTTGCTTTTTTTTTTCTTCTCTCTGCAGTAAGTTGGTAAACTGATCAGAAGTTCACAGCTGGAGGAGTATTTTATACTGAGTCTTTGTGTATATACTCTGCATTTAACTTTCCATACAGTTTCGAGAGGTCAGCAAAACTGGTAGCAGCATCATGTACTTTTTTTTTTTTTTTTTTTTTTTGCTGTTTGGCTGTTCCTAGTATTGATGTAGTAGTTATGTTAAAGCTCAGGATGATTTTTTGTAGGATTCCTGAAACTGACATTGAAGAATGACACTGAGAGATGACTCTGGAATATGGGAAAAAGTGAGACAGGAAAATATTTTGATAAGATGTGCTTGTAGGTGCAAGTGCCTAGAATAGTTATTTGGTATGCTGTTTGCATGTAATACTGATCATTGTGAAACTGTTTATTGCTGCCAGTTAAGGTGAGTTTGGCAGCATCTTACAATAGTGACTTGCATGCCTCTATGAGTTTGCTGCATTCCTTCAGAAAGAAAGCTGAATGCAGTAATTTTACCAGCCCATTTAGATCACTCTTCAACTTTGCTTGTGTTAAAAAAAATCTCCACGAAGGCTGGTTTTTCAGTGTTGTATGCATATATATGTTTTGAGAATATTTACTACTATGGTCAGAGGGCTGGATAACAAATGTCATTTGATTAAACCTTAACTGTGCAATACTTGCATGCTCTAAGCTTGCATTATATACTGTGAACCTATAACTTTGTTAAATTGTTTTGCCTTTTTGATCTTTCTGTCAAAGTTGAGTCAGAGTGGACACTGAAGAGCACAGTCAAAACATACAGTAATGCATTAGTTCTGCCCACTGTACATTTTTCAGTGATAACACTGAATTGGAGATGGTGTAACATTGACCTGGGGCAGTCATTTCTCTCCCCTCCCCTTTACACTACAACATCTGATATACCCATATTTTTCAACATATTAGCACAAGAAATCTGGACAAAGCCTATAGTAAGATGGGAACAAATGCTGAAAAATAGGGACAGATTTTAAATATTGTTCTTATAAACTTAGAAAGTTGCTAGAATAGCAGGATTTCGGTTTGCATTCCTTTTCTGAAGGATATTAAGTCTGAAGCTCAAATGCATGTCATCATTTTGTGACTTTAACCCTCAGCAATTGCCAGAAAATAACAAATTGTATAAGGAACAGACCAAAAATATGAGGCAAAAATCTGGACAGTTTGTGAAAATCTGGATAGTTGAAAGGTATGGGTATACCTTAAAGTCATAAACTATGAAATCATAATTGAGTGCCGTATACAGCAGTTGCATCACAGATATGGATGTCTAAAGTGATGATTTAGATGTATTGTCAGACAACCATAATGCTGTTTCGTATCAGAATAATGCAAACAAATAGAAGTACAGAACAAGACCCTTTTTGAGTATCTAGTCTGCAGAACACACATTTGAAACTTGTCAGCAGGTTACTTACCATCACTCCTCCTTTTAATGACGATGCCACTGTTTTAGCAGGCCATTTAACCATAGCAGAATTTCTGTAACCTCCTTACTTTTTCTTACAATTGGGCTTTGTACTGTGTATGAGAAGTTCAGTTGCAGTTTTGTACCATTTGTTTTAGAAGTCTGATTTTCTTCCCAAATTACATATTTTCTATCAAAATGTACTAATTTATATTTGTATGCTTATCCTTTGTTTGCTGTCACCACTAGAAGTGCTTTTTGTGCTTTCTGTGTGTGACTCCACTGAAAATGGACACTGCCAATTTGGACATTACTTACATTTAGTGACCAGGAAAGATGAGATTCTTTATTGAGACACATCCACCCATCAGTGCCTTAAACTGTGGCAATTGAGAATCTGTACACTGGGCTCTTTAGTAGCCAGCTGGATACTGCCAGAAATAGGGAACTCATCATTACAAGTAGTGTTCAGGTTATAGAGACAGATTTTGGAAGATTTTCATATCTGACTTTGAAGTCCCTCAACAGGTACCAACTAATGATATTTATTCTGGTATCCCCAGATCTGCACATTTCGGGAAATCTCAGTAGCTATTTCACTCAGTGATGGACATGCGTCTAGCCAGCACACATTGTAATGTCATGCCCTGAGACAGAAATGATCTTACATGCCCTGAATTCTCCAGTTCTCTTCTACAGCTTGCACGGTTTAGATCTATATTCTAATGTACGTTGTTGTAAAGCCCCTGTGTTCAATGTTTGTATCACACAAGACATCAGTGTCTCCTATGGTCCATAGACAAACCCTAACCCACACCAGCACTACTTGTATTGTCTGGGAGGAATACACAGCTTGAAACTTTGTCACAAGTGCTTCAGTCCATCAGCAGTTGATGAGAGGAAGCCTGTAAACATTGGCTATTAGGCTCTTTGCAGGGTAGACACTAGGTTGTATTTATGCAGCTAGGGGAAATTTGGCCAGGGCATTGGGGAACTTCCTCCATTTTTTTCAGTAGGTCCCATGGGATCTTTTATGTTCACCTGAGCTACCACCAATACAAACACATGGAACCTCGGTTTACTGTCTCATCCAAAGGAAGATCGATGTTGATGTCTCAGATAGTAGGTGTACTTGAAGTGTGTAGAGTCTAATGAAACATGTCCTCATGTATGAGAGGGGTAATGACTGCATTGAGCCCCACACTTGCTGTGACCATGCCCACTTCTGGCATATGCTGCTGTTTACACTGATCCATCATGACCCAAAACTTACCTAATGTGTTATGTGACAGATGAGATGCCCCCTTCTTAGATCTAGGGTATAGGAATGTTTTCCTCTCCATCAGTGTATCCCTTTGGGAAGGCTATTCCAATGACCTCTTTTGTCAGAGGTAGACCCAGGGTAATTAGTTCTTTCCTCCGTATAATTCTCTCTCCTTTGCTCAGACTTTCAGGTTTGTCAAGTCCACTGTGACCATCTGGTTGCTCTTCTGTCTTCTTACTAGCAGTGATTAAACCATTATCTCAGGAAGAAGCATAAGAAACCTTGGGTCATCTGTAATGTAATTGGTCCTTAAAGGTACCATCGTTGCACTTTGAAGGCATCAATAATCTGTTTCCTTTGTATCTAAAAATGCAGATACCTCTGTAAACACTTGATACAGTGAAGTTACAACCTAAGATTCCAAGAGAAATTTCTAAGTAATCCGATTGGTTCAGCATAAATTTTGAAGACCTCATTAACTTTCCACACGAGAGGGGTAATGACTGCATTGAGCCCCACACTTGCTGTGACCATGCCCACTTCTGGCATATGCTGCTGTGAACACTGATGCATCATGACCCAAAACTTACCTGTCCAATAAAGGAGATAACAGCTTTGACCATAGTATAAAAGAGGGACTTTATGCTGCTGTGAACACTGATGCATCATGACCCAAAACTTACCTGTCCAATAAGGGAGATCACAGCTTTGACCATAGTATAAAAGAGGGACTTTCTCCTCTACAATTTTCATCTTTCATTCCATTAACTTTCTGCCTCATCTATTCCAGTTCTAGTCCTCTTTTGTGGACCAGTCCCATGAAAAGTTGGCAAACCTGAATGAATCTGAGGTTAAGAAAGCTCTTGAAAAGCCTTACAGCAGCTTCTGCAGTGGACTTGCATATAGCCAATGGTAATTTTGACTGCTAGATTCTCCCTTGGTATGTCTGCAGCCAGAGTTATGCACTTGTACTGGATGGACTGACTTGGTCTGTCCTCCTTCAGGAATGAGCTCAAGCAGACCATTCTGTATGGCCCTCCCATCCAGGGAGAAGTCTTGGGTCAAGCTTCCTAGGATATTTTTTATGTTCTCTGACTGTGTGATCACTTCGGTGTTTATTGGCAATGCATTACAATCACAGTTTTTCCTTTCAGTTAATGTATTTAAAGATGACCTTGTTATTGCTTTCAGACTTTGTAAAGACCAAGCTGAGTTCCTAATCAGAGTTGGGAGATTTGATAAGTAATAGTTTGTGCTTTATTTACTCAAGACTTGTTTCTGTGACTGAAGTACTTTTGACAGCTTAGTAGTGCTGCATTTTTTCATATGCATTTCTTACAAATTGTGTGATTCCACAGATTTTTTTTTAATTTATCTATATACCTGCTTCTACCAGCATGTCTTCACTGTTGGAGAAGTTCATAACATTATGCAACGTACTGGCAGCATTCTGAACTGACTTGTTTGGATTGTTAAGAATATTACCACAGTCTCTTTTTATCAGTATGCTGTTTATTGCATCATAGTTTCCATTGTTAAAATACTGAAGGATGTTTTGTTTATAAATGAGTTTGATTTTACTCTTAGGCTAAAGATGGTGGTATCCGGATCTTATTTAATTACATAAGGTGTAACAAGGTGGGGAGTAGAATTTATTTATTTGCATTTGTTTACTGGGAAAGTTGAACTGGACATAATGCCCCTTTTCAGTGAAACTAAAATGGTCACATACAAGTGAAAAAAATTATACAAACACACAATTGTATACAGAAGGAAAGTTCAAAATTCTTACCAGCTGTGTGTTCTGCGCAATTCAGTGGAGTAAAGCTACAATAATATACAGTGCTAATAAATGTCATTATGATAACTTTAGTCAGAAGGGCCTACCTTGAAAATTAGGGTCTATGTTATATAATCGAAGTTTCAAAACTTCAAACTTCATATTTCGAATGACATATGAGCGAAGTTTGAAACATCGAATATATAACAAAAAATTTAAAAAAAGCTTACCTGAAAGCTCTGAGCAGGGGGGCAAGCCTCCCTGAGCCCCCCTACTTAAATATACCAACTCCGAGACCACTCTTCAGTGCAGAAAAGGGAAATTTTCCCATTCTGTGCCATACAGAAAAGGGAAATTTTCCCATTCTGTGCCATACAGAGCTGTTCTTTGTAACCTTAGAACTTTTGAAAGTTCGATCATATAGTGTCGGCCATATGACATTCGAACTTTCAATCGTTCGATTATTTAATAGGGACCCGAAATTACAATGTATAACTCACAAACCTGGATGTATATATTGTTTGTATTGTTTATACACACACAAAAAACTTTGAGAGGGTGTGTATTACATGTAGCTTAACATTAGATCCCAATTTTTCAGTCTGTCCAGTCTGACTTGTGGGTCCTCGAGCTGCTTGTTGGATCTGACTCTGTAGGATTTGTGCTCCAGCCTTGCGCCCCTTTAAGAATTTCCTTTCCCACAACACACCTGCTCCCTTGGTTACATTAGATCTCATTTGCTGCCTTTGTGACTAGTAGCACAATCTCAAGCAGATAAAATGCTCCACCTCATTTTGATAGATATTTAAGGTTAAAAAAAAGATATTTTTTTCTGTCTAAAAGTTGGGTATTTCTGTAGCTGTACATAATTGTTATTTAGACCATATTTGTTTCATGTTAGTAACTACTTTTCTGTCCTTGTACTCCTCAGCCACTTCTTTTTGGCGGTTAAACACCATAACTCTTGCCTTCTGTTTAGCATTGTAGTTTGGAGTAGTTTGTCTGTGCAGGTTTTAAGCTTACTTAGGTATAGCAGATATAGAAGGTAGCATAGGAAAAATAGTTATATATAGTAATCATTGGTTAGTTGTTTCCCGCGTCTTAAGTGGAATATATACGTTAATCTTATCACCTACAGATTTAGACTTTGTAAAACTTCAGTGGTAGTATCTTATATGTTGGCATTTTTCTGTGCCTTAGTGTTTGGTAGCAAGTGATGGAGCAAGCCAGCCCTAAAAAATGCACTATGTGCAATCATCAGATTCTGTCTTAAGACATTCACAAATCATGTCTTGCGTGTTTAGAGTTCCTCAATTATCTGTTTCCTTCAAAATTTATGCTTCCTTTGGACCCAGATCCTTGGCAGATAGGAGTAATGGCTGATTGTGAAAGTCCTTCTACCGGTTCCTGTGGTACCCAGAGTCAAACAATCCTCAGACAAATCCTTGAAGCATAAAGAGCCAGCCAAAGAAGGGACCCGGGTGTATTATCGGCTCTGAAAGTACGTAGCTTCAAAGAGCTTAGGGCCCAAACACTAACCTGTATGTCTTTTGTGGATCTGGTGCTGATTGATCCAGTAACTGTTCATGACTCTCCAAAGAAATCTGCTTCAGACAAATTGGACAGGTTTCCTTCAACACCTTCTTCAGCTCTCTCCCTGCAGTCTTTCAAGTCATATATGAATATCTTAGAAGCTGATTTAGATAGCTTGATGCAGAAGTTTCTTAAGACCCAGATTGAGATGGTTTCTTTCCATCCCCTTTGGCTCCAAAGGTAGTTTGATCTCTCCAAATAAACCCAGTTCTTGCTCTCTTACCAGTCTACATCTCTGCTCCAGTTACCTTAAGCTGCTGTTCCTCCCAGATCCAGCCCCAGAGCTTTTTCGGGACTAGGAAATATCTTTCGGACTCCCTCAACACTGGCTTCATTGAATTGATTTAGTCTTGGACCAGAGGATTCAGGTTGACTTTTTTGGCTGTATTAGTGGAACAGTTGCCCTCAGCTCAGTTGGTTATGTTGGAGATGACTGCCTTTAGATCTTTAGTGATGATTCCCTCATCGTGGCTTACAACCTTCTTGTTTTGAGGGGGGGTCCCACCAGTGGTTGTATCTACTTCTTCAAAGGGAAGGTTGGAGCCATCAGTTGGAACAGCCCCTTTGGATGTGATGGGAGGTTGGTTCGGCCTTTCAAGTGTTGTGAACATTCTTTTACCCAGTTGAGTGGATACAAAAGTTTCCATTAGTAACATTTCTACCCCGTGGGCCTCTTTCAGTTTTGTTTTTTATTTTTATTTATTTATCCTTTTGTTGACTGAGTTAGTCCTACTAGGTATGAAGTGTATGACAATTTAATAGCATATCTGTGTGTAAAAGCACCTGAGGCAAGACCATTTATTCTTATTAACAGAGAGACACTTTGTGACATATTTGAGACTGTTTTTTCAATGAGAAATTTTCTTGGAGAGTATGAAAGAGTGTAACCCATGGAATCTTTGTGATAAAAGCATTTAACAGGGAAACTAAAAAAAAAAAAAAGAAAAGTCATGCAATTTCGAACAGAGATAGAAAGAGAGACTTTGAAAGCTTTATGCAAAGAAATACTGGACATTGCAAAAGTTTAACAAACTGGCTTTATGGACTGGTGACTGAGATTGTATTATTGTATTAAACACAGAAATAAAAATTGTACATATACCAAGCATGATGAATGTGGATGGGTATAGGGATGGAAAATAGCGAGGATAACCCAAAACATTTTTTTTTTTTTTTTTTTTTTTTGTGGAAAAGGAGGACATTTGATAAGTAACTGTGACAAAAGAAAATATTATATTTGTGGGGAAATGGGGCCATGATGCAAACATGTGAATTGAAATGTTATAAATGTAACAAAATTGGACATTTATGGACAGATTGCAAAAATGAAAATAAGAGTAAGGAAAAAGATAAGAAAAATGAACAAAGAGAAGAAATTTTAGAAGTAGTAGAAACAGAAGAAAAATTAGATGAGAAAAATAAAAAGGATATAGACGGTTCTAAAATAAGTAAAGACATAAACTGAGAGGTAGTAAAAAAATTATATTGGTAAAGGGTAAACAACAGAAAAAAATGAAAGGGACAAGTACAAAAAAAAAGGAAACTGATGAAAAAGAATATATATTTAATGACTGGGGCTTGGTGTAATGGTGAAGGGGTTTGGCTCATAGACACAAGATACAGTGTTTGATTCTCACCTTGGGGAAGGAAATTGGCTAGGCTTATAATGGCCTATTGAGAAAACTAGCCTAATAATTAGCTGTAAAGTTATGAAACCATGAATTTAAGGAAAAGGGAAAATGAAAATTTGAGTGCTTTCAGTAAATGTGAATAATAAATAAGAATGTAGCAAGAAGAATAGGAATTTTGGTGTGGTGTAATACATGTGAGGTAGATGCAATTATATTAGAATATACAAGATTTTTTTTAACAAATGAAAGATTACAAATGGAGAAACTGTGGGGAGGAAGGATAATCTGGAATTTGGGAAATGAGAGATGTGGAATAGCCTTATTCTGTAGATATACACTAAAATATTAGATGTAACTGTAGCAAAAATGGATATATTAACCATTATAGATTTAAAAATGGAAAAAAACAAGTATATAGAGGTACAACATTAAATGCTTATACTAATTGTAAAGAAAGAGCTTATTTCATCAGATTTTAGACTATGTAGTGATAAATATGAATATTGTAACATACTTTAATTGTGATTTAAGAAACAAGCATAAAAAGAAAAGATATAAAAGAATATTAGAAGTTATAAGATATGTGGTAAGTTGGAACCTGGGGACAAAATACATGGACTTACAAAAGGAATATGTATAGAACTGAATAGATTGTTAAAGTATCAGAAGGTTGAGTTATAGGAGAAGAGGAGGTAGTTGAAACAGGGATTTCTGATCACCCTGCAATATGGATAGAGATAAAGGAAAACAAGGAATATATAAAAATATGAAATGAATAAAAACGATAAATGAGAAAACATGGAATAAAGAAGGAAATAGATTAGTAATACAGTTATGGGAAGAGCATATTACCATGGGAACATTTTATAAAAATTGGTCTGAATGGTGGATATTTCAGGAAAAATATAGAACGTTTTTTTACAGTATCAATATGATGTGAGAAAAGTAGAGAAAGAAAAATATAAAAGATCATATAATGCATTGGAAGATTTAGAACATAATGTGAGATTTTTTACAAGGAAAAAGAGAAGTATCAAATTACGTAAGCAGATGAGTAAAGGAAGATGGTAGTGTAATGAGAGAAATAAAAAATGTAAAAGAAGATATGGAAATAACTGAAGAAAAGTGTGGTACAGTATGTAGAACAAATGCTTAAAGAAAAAAGAAGGTAGTGGAAAAACATGGAAAGTAAAAAAGTTAACAGAAAAAGAGAATAGAGAGTGTGAAAAGGAGATTTCTTTAAATGAACTAGATGACGTAATAGGCAAGTAAATATAGATTCAGCTGCAGGACTGGATGGAATAGGGTATGAATGTATAAATATTTAAGGGATTGGCGCTCTATATATATATATATATATATATATATATATATATATGTATATATATATATATATATATATATATATATATATGTATATATTAAAGATCATGAATGTATTTTCATAAGTTTTATTTATAAAGAATTATGTAGTGAAAGTAGTGTAAGAAACTGGAGAGTGATGGTACTAATGATTACAAGATCTTTAAGAAAATAATACAGGAGAGTGTGAAACTAAAATGTAATATATTACGTAAGAGTATATACAGTGTAAAGGAGAAGAAAGAGAAGAAGCAAAAATCATGATAGGAGACCTTAATAAAGCATTAGAGACACTTGGACATGAAATGTTATAGGTAATAATAAATGTGTGTAATATAAGTGAGAAAGTTGAGAAATTGTTTGACAGTGTATAATAATAACCAAGTAAAAATACTTATAAATGGCTGGTTAAGCCAAAAGGTATATATGAAGAGCGGTGTAAGACGGGGCTGGCCAATGTGTTATATACTCTTTGCATTAGCTATGAATATGATAGTATATGAAGTAAATTAAGAAGTGAAAGAGGTTAACACATGCAAATGACATTATT